>NC_067401.1:310655533-310964572 GCF_016432865.1 Antechinus flavipes
GGAGAGCATATGAAAGACAAGTTCCTCAGTGAAATTCATGTGGGACAAAGACCACTGATTCAAATAAATAAATTAAGGAAATTTCTCAAGGTAAAAGCAGAAAGGAATTTTATTATGATCTGGTAAGAGAGGGCATCCCCCTCTACAAGCAGTTAGACAAGGAGAGGAAAGGCCCAGTTAATAGATAAGAATTATATAGGGACCTGGGGTAACACTCAGTATATATTGGATGTTTGCCCTGATTAGTCAGGACAAATGACCTCACATTCTAAGTCATAAATGAGGAAAAACTTCTAACCCAACCACATTTTTAGGATTATTAAATTATCTTATATGGGAGTTCCAATGCCAAGGTGGCCCTAACTTAGACTCACAAAGCAAAGGGATGGTCCCATTCCTTGTAAACCATGTGATTTCTGGAGAAAGAAACCTGGCCCTGAGGCACAGCCGACCTTCACTCAATTTTTACAACACTCTCTCCATCTTGTGAAACAGCTTTCACAGTTCACTCACAATACAGTAGAAAGGAAGCACCCCATGTGGTTGAAGTGTTTCCTTAGCTGGCAGACTAAATCCTGAAATGAACTTAATATCCTAAAAGAGGCAGTTAGCTGTAAGGAAGAGAAGGGGTTGAGAAGCATAGTGGAGTTAGGGGGATATACCACATGGCATGGGGAAGGGAAAAGACAACCACAAGGCAGAGTGCAACCACAAAGGAAAGCAGCAGCCATGGGATAGCCCACAAGTAGATTTATAGGGAAAATTTAACCTCAGGGGCATGACTGGGATTTCTACAGAGGGTGGGTCTCAGGAGTTTGACATAACTTGGATTTCAGACTGGATCACCTCCCCAGAGGGTGGGACCATGGAACTAAACTGATCTCCATTATCAGAGCCTTCTGCCTATTTGCTTCAAGGACCATTTTTTATCAATTCCTCTGCTAACCACATCTAACATTGAAGATGGTTGGTAAGACTTCTTACCAAAAGAGAAAACCATTATCCAAAAACAAACTTAGCTGCGATGCATGACAGGTCCTATTCAGAGGCTATAACAGATGGCACATAATGTAATGTTCCCAAAAGAGCATTAGAAGTAATAAATGAGAGAACCTGGTTTTCATTCATATGTCTGCCCCTCAGTTTTCTGTATGGCCCTGTGAAATCTATCTTGACCTCAGTTTCCTCATTTGTAAAATGAAAATACTGGATTAGGTGATCTCTGAAAACCCTTTCAGTTCTAATACTCTATGATTCTTTGAGAATCATGCCCATCTACACATTACCAAGTGAGGATTTATTTATTCATCACAGAGCATTCATTCAAAAGTTTGATGGTTTTTTGTACGTACACAAGGAACAGAAGGCTTCAGCTCTCTTATGTCATAAAAAAAGCCTCAGTTTTTGGCAGATGGCAAAGTAGAATTGTGTTAGGTAAGAGGCAGGAAAGGAAAAGGACTTCGAATAATGAGACAACAGAGAGAAAAAGAAGAGAGACATTTCTGTAACCAACTCTTCCCAAAATATGCAACACCTACATGTCCATATGTCCTTGGGCATACTCACAATCCAAAGTATCAACATGTGAGTATGAATGACAAATACAAGACAGCTGTAACTCTGATCTGCTGTTTTCCCAGAATGACACTATTTGTGCATGATATTATTCAGAACTCCCTTTTATTCCTTTGGCATCTTGTTTATTTTTTCCATTTTAAAGGTTCTTTCCCTAAATCCACATAAGGATTAAATTTAATAACTACATGTAAGATGATCAAATAATTTGACAAAGATGTTAAAGGAGAATAGAATCTTACTCCCTTACAGGAGCAGAAGGAATAGCTGGAAGGACAAGAAGTATGAGAAATTGAATCAGCCCATCTAAAACACTAATGAGCATAGATACTTCAATTTGGAAGTTAGATAGATAAAGCACTTATTAAATGTATACAATATTCCAGGTATTGTAATAAGCACAGAGACTACGCATACAAAGTATCAAACCAGTCCCTGCAGCCAGGGACATTGTGTTGTTAGAGAAAACACTTAAAGACAAATTAGAAGGGAGAGGTGGAGCAATGCTTCTGGAAGAGGAGGAGAGAGTCCATGGCTGGTATCCTTCCATGACATTTGTCAATTAATTTCACCATCTTTTATGGGCATAAGTTGGGATACCCCAAACTATTACAGCAGTAACATCAGAAATCCCTGATATCAGATCAGTGTAACAGAAATATGACTAATATAAGAGTTTGAATTATTGCAAGGATTACTAAAATGTGACAGAGACATGATATGAGCACACACTGGTGAAAAAAATGATATCAGGAGCCTTGCTCAACATAAAGTGCCACAAATCTTCAATTTGTAAAAAACAAACACAAAACTTCAATATTTGTAAAGCACAATAAAATAAAATACAATAAAATGAGATGTGCCTGTAATTTAATTCAACAAATATTTAACCGTGCAAAGTACCATGTTAGGAGCAGACAACAAAAATATAGTCCCTTCCCTCAAAGAGGTCAATATGGGGGGAATATGGCATCAACACAAATAAGTATAGCACAACTATAGCACCAATCATCTACTTCATATATTATTTAGCTAAAGGAACCTTGGGCTTTTACAAACAAATGAAAATTCTGCATTCTAGGTTCTTATATAATCACACACACACACACACACACACACACACACACTCATGCATACACAAATTTGCTTTATATTTTTCCATGGTCTATGAAGTTTGTTGGTGATGTTTTAATTTTATCCTATGAGAGACACCATGGATAGAAAACTAAGCTTGGAGCCAAGACATAATAAATTCAAGTCAGCCTCTAATACCTATGGCTATGTTGTCCCTAGGTATAATCACTCAGTACTACAGGCAACTCTAACCATAACATTTAAAAATAAATACTAATCTCCTTTGATATAGGTGGGTTTCATATTGGACATGGACTATTCCAGTTGATATATTCTACTGTAATTCACCAAAGGAATCATAAGTTTGATCCAGTTTTTAATCTTATGACTAAATATAGGGAACAACAATAGTTAGAATTAGGTTTATTTTCTGTTCATTTCTTTATGAATTGCATAGTTCTGAATTATTAAGGATGTTTTGATCCACATTTACTTCATTGTTTTGAATCTTCTTTAAACAAAAAAAGAACCATTTGTAATATCCAAGGAGATAGCAACCTACTCTGATGCTCCAAGTAGTTGTTATACAGCAAGCAGGATAGGATATAAAAACCAAAAGGTTATTAATTCCTTGCCAAGAAGGTGGAGGTTAAAATATGTGATAAAGTGGATTATTTTTTCTCTTTGAGTCTCCTCCAAAATTCTTTCCTATATTCTTCATTTACTTCTTCCTTGATTGTTCCAAAATATGGTCTTTAAAACTTTTTTTTATTAAAGCTTTTTTATTTACAAAACATACACATGGGTAATTTTTTTCAACATTGATCCTTGCAAAACTTTTTATTCCAAATTTTCCCTTCCTTCCCTCTACACCCTCCCCTAGCTGGCAGGTAGTCCAATACATGTTAAATATGTTAAAGTACATGTTAAATCCAATAAATGTATACACATTTATACAGTAATCTTGCTGCACAAGAAAAATCAGATCCAGAAGGAAGAAAAAAAAAACCCGAGAAAGAAAACAAAATGCAAGCAAATAACAACAGAGAGAGGGAGAATACTATGTCATGTTCCACATTCTGTTCCCAAGGTCCTCTCTCTGGATGTAGATGGCTCTCTTTATCACTGAACAAGTGGAACTAGTTTGAATCATCTCATTGTTGAATAGAGCCATGTCCATCAGAATTGAATGTCATGCAGTCTTGTTGTTGCCATGTATAATGATCTCCTAGTTCTTCTCATTTCACTTAGCATCAATTCATGTAGGTCTCTCCAAGCTTCTCTGTATTCATCCTGCTGGTCATTTCTTACAGAACAATAATATTCCATAGCATTCATATACCATAATTTATTCAGCCATTCTCCAATTGATGGCTATCCACTCAAGTTTCCAGTTTCTTGTCACTACAAAAAGAGCTGCCACAAACATTTCTGCACATGTGGGTCCCTTTCCCTTTAAAATCTCTTTGGGATATAATCCCAGTGGAAACACTGCTGGATCAAAGGGTACGCACAGTTTGATAACTTTTTGAGCATAGTTCCAAATTTCTCTCCAGAATGTTTGGATCTGTTCATAACTCCACCAATAATGTATCAGTGTCCCAGTTTTCCCTCTTCCCCTCCAATATTGGTCATTATAGTTTCCTGTCATCTTAGCCAATCTAACAGGTGTGTAATGGTAATTTGCATTTCTCTGATCAATAGTGATTTGGAGCACCTTTTCATGTGACTACAAATAGTTTCAATTTCTTCATCTGAAAATTATCTGTTCATATCATTTAGAGACCTTCTTTCTGAGAATTGCCATATATGCCATTTCAGTTGGTAGGGTAGACCCAGAAGTTAAAAAGGGGCTTGGCCTCTGAGGCAGGAGGTTGTGTCTTACAGATGTTTCCTTGAAATGGGGAGGGGTGTGTACTCTTGCTAAATCTTTTCTTAAGATGTAGCACTGATTCCAGGTGTCTCCCTTCTGTGGATTCACATATGCAGTGCTGAGTGGGCTAGGCATAAAGTAATCCCAGAGGAGAGTAAATATAAATGGCCAGCTTTGCCATAGGCAAGAGAAGGATGCAGAGAGAAGTAGAGAGAGGAAGAGATGTAGAGAGATTCAGGGATGGAGAGAGAGAGAGAGAGAGAGAGAGAGAGAGAGAGAGAGAGAGAGAGAGAGAGAGAGAGAGAGAGAGAGAGAGAGAGAGAGACTGACTTTACAGACATAGATACACTTGCTCTTGCTTTCTGCTAATCCCTGCTGAGATTACCAATAAAGAAAGGTTGTTTGGCACTTTAACATTGTCTCATCTCCATGTCTGTCAGGAAAGATTGGTATGTATGACCCTGGAAATCCGTAGCCTCAGAGTAGGAGAGGTTACAATATCCTTTGACCATTTATCAATTGGAGAATGGCTTGAACTATTATAAATTTGAGTCAATTCTCTCTATAAAATATGGTCCTTTTAATTGTATCTCATAAGTAATCAGATTTTGTGCCCATATCTTATACTTGGATCACTAGGTGACAGTGTCTAGGTCCAATTCAAATATGGCTTCAAACACTTTCTACCTGCATGACCCTGGGCAAACCACTTAACTCGATTTGCCTCAATTTTCTCATCTTCAAAATGAGCGAGAGAAGGAGATGGCAAACCACTCCAGTATCTTTGCAAAGAAAACCCCAAATGAAGTCACAAAGAATTGGATGCAACCAAAACAACTATATAGCTAGGTATCCATCATGACATGTATAAGAGTGAGGAAAACATAAGTCCCTGCCCTCATGGCAACAACAGTTTGGTAATACTAATAATTCACATTCTCACAGAAATTTAAGCTCATAACAATCAGGCAAGGTACATGGTACAAGTACTATTATCCCTATTTTGTTGATGGAAAAAAAAAAAAGATTTCAAAGAAGTTAATTGACCAGAGTCATGCCATTGGTAAATTTCCTATTCAAACATAGATTTCCTAGAAACCAAGGCCTGTACTTTTTCCCTGGACCCCCCAACCTTGAAAGGAGACAAACACAAATGAATGTAACAAACAAAAGAATGGGAAAGTATTCTGTAATCAAAGAAAATACTAAGTGCTAAGAGGTTCATAAAAAGGGCTGATTCCTTTTGGCTAAGATCAGGAGAGCCTTCTTGTGGGAAAAGTCATGTTATTTAAAAAAGCTTTGAAGCAGGTACTATAATGTAAAGAGCACTAGCTTTGATATCAGAAGACCTAACTAGCTTTGAATCCCAGTTTTGAAGATTACTCTCTGTGTAGTGATGAGCAAATCACTTTCCTTTTTTATTCTTCATTTCTATGAGGTCCTAGAGGTCCTATAACTCTAAGTCATTTCCAGGTTAAAATCACATGGTGAAACTCACAGGACAGGCAGGAGATTGAGGTGTAGAAAATTCAACATAGCAAGAGTAACAAACTTTTACAAAGCTCTCTACATTTTGGAAAGCACTTTATTACTTTTGGTAATACATTGTATTACCCCTCTTTTAACAAAGGCATATATTGAAGCACATAAGTAGTAAGTAGCAAAAGTGGAGCTTTAACCAGTTAAAAAAAAACCTACTTCAAGAGCCAATAGAGGAAAGGCTAGGTAACACATTTCCTCTACTGTTTAAACAAACAAACAAACAAACAGCTATCTCCCCAACAGAAGAGTCAAAGTGTGTTTGGCTCTCTTGGCCAACATTCCACCTCACCCTGACTCCATTTATCCACTCCCATTTCTGCTTTGCTCTACTATCTTGATTTGTAATACCCATCTTTCTCTTTATCTCCATTTGTCTGTTCCCATCCCAACCTGCAGTGATTGTAGACTGGGATGCTGCCCAGCTGGGAGAGAGCTAGAAACACAGGTGCCGCCGCCTAAGAGGGAAACTTCCCATTCTGTCTCTGACAATTTTTGTGAGGGCACCTGGGAAGCATGGCAATTGGAGAGAAAAAGGGGTGATGCTGGTATTTTTTTTTTAAAGAAAAATAGCACTTTTTAAAATAAAGTCATAGTTTTCACAACTACCACCCAAAAGAGTTCTCAAATTTTTTCAGTAAGAATTTGTACTTAGTTACATTTCTTAAGCATCAATGTCATTTTGACTTGAGCAATGTTAGATAATTAAAAGAGCCAATTACAGTGACATTTCTTATTATTAGGTCACATTTCTTACTTTTGATCACTCTTAATACAATGGAGTCTTTGTATTAGTATGGCTTAATATTAATAAGGCTATACATAGGAGCTATTTTGTTCTTTTCCTTTGTTAGTGGTGGGATCAATCACTGATTTTCAGGTGATGCTGGTATTTAGAGGGATCAAAAAGCAAGAAAATTCTTAGTGTCAGTAGCAAGGAAATAGTTGGAAGCTAGCCTTCATACTAAGAGTACTCTCAGCATAACCAGGGGTACATTTTGGGATGATAGCAATGTATGAGTACAGTCAAAATTAGAAAAGCTAGAAGCTTCACACAAATCACATGCCTTTGGGGGAAGGACAAGCTGATGCATTCTTGACTTGTTTTAATGATTATTTCATTCTTTAAAAAAAGCCATAAAGAGAATGCTGTTCTGGACTAGTTTCTCACTATCAAAAAGGAATTGGTGGCTGAGGTAGAAATAATGGAAGCACTGGGGTAGAACCACTCCATCACAGAGTTCATTATAGACAGGAGAGGAAATCCAGACATTGTGACAGGAACCCTAAATTTTGAGGGAAGAGAAGGGAAGGCTATCAAAGGACAGAGAGAAAATAGGTAGGATCTAATGGCCTAAATCTTTATGGGGGAAGTGGGCTTTCAAGAATGATATTCTGAAGTTACTAATAAATGATTACAAGGAAGTTGTCTAAAGATTGATAATATTTATTAAGCATTATGTGCCATGAACTTTGTTGAGCACTGGGGATACCAAAAAACAAACAAACAAACAAACAAAAAAAAGCAGGCAAGACAGTTCTTGCCTTCTAGGAGCTTATGTTCTAATGAATGAATTATTAGTTAGAGTTGTTAAAAGTGGAAGTGGGGAAGATTGAGAGAGTGGAAGGAAGCAATATATACCCAGGAGCAATAGGGCATATGAGCCCAGAGGTACAACAAGAAATCATGGGTAAGTGGTAGAGATGCCTAGATAAGGTATCTTAGATATCAAAATTGGGAGCCCAAGGAACAAAATTCAAATCTCCAGTAGGAGTGTAATGCCAGAGAAACTGAGGCAAGGTAAAGATTAGAGAGTTTGTAATATTTTATTTGGATTTCTGAAAGGGAGAGATTGTGTTGGAGGCATGTTACCTCCAGGGCTGAAGTCTCAAAGCATCCAGCAGGAATGTGAGTTCTCAATGACATATTTATAGCTCTTAGCTTGGAGTTAAACAAAGGCAAGGGGTGGAGTCCAAACTCTGGTGAATGGGAATCTCCAGGCAGGGACCATCAGTCTGGTTCTGACAGGCTGGGGGTTAGGACCATAAATTCTTGATGAGTTAGGATGAGTTAGGAGCCAGGAAGTCTGAACTCCCCCTTATCTTGAGTTGCACATCTACAATTTATAACCTTAAAGTAACAAGCCCTGAGTTATATCAGTCCTAATGAACCAGATATGGGTTGCAACTAAGGGGATTAAGGCAGAACAATTCAGGGAACTGAGGCAGGACAATTCAGGAAAACTTGAGGCAAAACAATTTAGGAAAACTGAGGCAGAACAATTTAGGGAAACTGAGGCAGGACCATTAGGGAAACTGAGGCACAAGAGGAGGAAGACAACGCTAAAGACTATATCGCAGACAACTTGGGATAAACAGTTGTAGAAGGCCAGAAGGTAAGAATGCATTCCAAGTCTTGAATCTTATAGTAACTTTGCTCACCAACCTCCCTCTTCTTATGAAATAGCAAAGACATGCTTGTTAATAATAATGATTAGAAATCTAATGACTGAAGCAAAATGTAAAACTACTATACAATGAATCAAAGGCTTAACTTTGATCTTAGGACAAGAAAAATAACCCATAATGGAGACATCTGAGAAAAACGTACTTGAGGACATTGATAGGGTAAATTTGCTCTGATATATGTGTATCTATGTGTATCTCAATTATTGACATCTCTAAGTAACCAAGATTAGGGTTTAATCATTTACATCTCAGTAGATTGTGCTTCTTAGACTTTGTTTTCAAGTCTATAATCATTGGAGGCATATATATATATTTGCCTCTCTGACCAATAAACTTTTTTTTATTATTAATAGCTTTTTATGTACAAAACATATGCATGGGTAATTTTTCAACATTGACTTTTGCAAAAAACTTCAGTTCCAACTTTTCCCCACCTTCCCCCCCACCCCTTCCCCTAGATGGCAGGTAGGACCATACATGTTAAATATATTAAAGTATATGTTAAATACTATATATGTATACATATTTATACAGTTATCTTGTTGCATAGGAAAGATCAGATTTAGAAAGAAAGTAAAAATAACCTGAGAAGAAAAAAAAAAAAACAAAAAATGCAAGCAAACAGTAACAGAAAGAGTGGAAATGTTATGTTGTGGTCCATACTCATTTCCCAGTGTGTAGCTGGTTCTGTTCATCACAGATCAATTGGAACTGATTTGGAATCTCTCATTGTTGAAGAGAGCCACATCCATCAGAATTTGATCAATAAACTTTGAAGAGTTTATAATTCAAACCTCTCTGCCTGGCCCCAGAATGTTTTCACACCCTTAATTCACTATAAGAGTTGGACCCCAAAAGACAGCTAAGTAAGAAGATATCTAAAAAGCAAAGTGGATGTCTGTCCTGGCAATATAAGATTAAAGCTCACCCAAAGAAGCTGAAGAACTTAGGGGTAAAATCCAAGGGTCAGATAAGAGGGGCTTGTGGAAGAAGGCTCCACTCAAGGTTACTTTTTTTTTTAATGTCATGACGCCATCATAGATAGGTGAAGCCTATCTATCCTATCTTAGAATAATTTTAAATGCATAAAATGAAATATATAGAAGTACAAAGAAAACCAGGTATATTGAAATAGTCACTAACATATATAAAATAAAACAAAACCAAGTTCTTAGACTAGTTTAAGTACTCGTATAGCTAGAAGAAAGACACAGATTCTAAATTCAGGATTTCAACTCATTCTTGGACATGGAACTGGGATTTGGAAGGAACTGAAACTTATGAAAGCTAGTACTTTTCCTAATCTCTCTCCAAGTATCCTGGCACTGGGAGCAACCTTTACTGTTGATGGCCTCAGCAACTCAAAAATAGGTACAGGACAATCAGATTTTTGGTAGTGAAACTTGAGTCATTTTTGGAATCTACCTTTTGATGAAGTTTAGGTTTTGGGGTTCCCTTTTGTCAGGGAACCAAATAATGCGGTCTAGATTTAGGGAACCAAAATGAGATTAGGGTTCCTGGTGGTCAGGGAGTTAGATGATAAGGTCTAGTGTCAGGTTCGGAGTTCGGGGAACCAAATAGAGAGGTTTGGCTCCCCTGCATCCCCTTGGAATTTTGCACAAGGGTAGGGAGTTTTGGGAAACCCCCTTCTGGTGGCGCAGAGATTCTCTATAAAGGAATTTACAAACCCAAAAACCTAGATTGATAAAAGAGGTTTATTATAGGCCTTGGGAAGTCAAGTTTCTAATAGATAAATTCTGACAGAGAGACATAGAGAAATCCTGACAGGCATAAAGTCTCATTAGGAAATAGGTAAGGATAAAGAGAGAGTAACACTGGAAGAGAATATCATCTTAGTGGGCAGAGGTTTCCTTGGCATAGCATGGCATGTCAGGTCCTCTGCAAAGAAATGAGTTTAAAATTGACTCTTTTATAATAAGAGCGTTGGCTACAAGCTAGGCTTACTCCATGGGGGCTGGGCTAGTGGGTGGAGTTCCAAGTTGGCTCTTTTTATTGAAAAAATCTTAGAATTGAATGAGTCTCTTTAATTCATCGGGCTTGGAATTCTTTAGCTCAGGACTGAACCAATCCCACCTAGATAAACCACTTTATCCAATTCTTTGGGGGCAGTCTCTCACTGAGGCAAGGTTGAAGGATATTTTCTCCCTCAAGGAGAAAGTGATTTTTTCTCATGGCTCATTCCCAAAATCAGAGAGAGAGAGAAAGAGAGAGTTTTGGGGTCCCTTTTTCACCTTGACACCTTCCTGGAGCAGTTATATCACTTACATACTTCTCTTGCTTCTCCACACTCCCTTCCATTACTCACTTCAAGTTGAAGAGCAAACATGATGAGAAAGGCTGTGTAATAGTGATGGGGTTCTAGTGGGAGTCAGAGAATTGTGTAAATCCCCTTTTGATCAGAGGTGCAGGTCCTTCATGAAAGAATACATGAACCCGAAGAGTTTTAAGTAGCAAAAAATGGAAGTTTATTATTGGATGAAAAGTCAGCTTTGCTAGAAAAACTGACTTCTTCAGTGGCAAAGTCCTATTGGGGAAATAGAGGCTGGCATTGAGAAGAGAATGTCTTCTCAGCAAGCAGGGTCCTGGCAGCTATGCCAAAAGAGACAAAGCATGCTATTTTGGACATTCTGCAAAGACGTGAGTTTAGAAATATCCTTTATAGGAAATCTGAGGCTCAGATTACAGGCTGAAAAGAAAGCAAAAATCTCCAGGCCTAGATCTCCAATTGAATGGAAATCATCTTTTGAAGGCTTCTGGAATTTGGAATTTCCTGAAAAGGGTCTGCATCAATGGAGTGATTTGCCTTAAAAAAGGCCCAGCCAGGAGGATATGATCTCATAGACTCTCTGGAGTCTGGGGGGGTCATGAATCAAAGGGGACAGAATTTCAGAGTGTTAATTTTACACTTCAAAAGGGAACACAGTTTCACACTTCCATCAATAGGAATATAGATTTAGGATTGTAAGGGACCTTCAAAGTAATTTCATCCAATAACTTCATTCTATAGTTAAGGAACTTTAGTGAAGTGATTACCCCAATCATTTGAGATAGTTAGGTGGTACAATGCAGAGAGAATTTGAATAGTGCTTCTATTGTTCTTCGATCATATCTGACTCTTTGTAACATTTGGAGGTTTTTTTTTTTTTTTTGTCAAAGATACAGTAGGGGAGCTAGGTGCCATAAGTAGATAGAGTGCCAGGCCTAGAGTCAGGAGAACTCAGCTTCCTAAATTCACATCCAGTCTTAAGATACTTACTGGCTGTACAACTCTAAGCAAGTTACTTAATCTCATTTACTTCACTTTCCTCATTTGTAAAACGAGCCTAAGAAGTAAATGGTAAACAATTCCAGTACTTCAGAAACTTTACTTGAGGTCACTTAAGGCAAGGGGGAAAAAAAAAAAAGGAAATAAATATTTATATAGTACCTATTATGTTCCAGGCAATATGATGTGTGATTTAAAACAAAACAAAACAAAACAACTATCTCATTTGATTCTCACAACAATTCTGTAGAGTAAGTGCTATTATCCTCTTTTTTTTTCAGTTCAGAAAATTGAAGCAAACAGAACTTAAGTTAAAGGATTTGCCCTGGGAGCATATAATTACATATTTGAACTCAGGTCTTGAACTCCAGGTCCAGCCCTCTATTCCACACTTCTAATTTAATCATTTCTCTGTGCCTGTTTCCTTATCTATAAAATGGAAGTGATCACATCACTTTCCTCATGGATTTGTTATAGGAGTCAAACAAAATAATATATGCAAAGCCCTTTGGAAATCTTAAATGGTTATATAAACTCCACCTATCATTAGTATCCCAAAATCACCTAGATAGTAACTTTCAAAGAAGATTCAAATGCAGTTCTTCTGATGCCAAATACAATACTATTTCTACTGCATTATATTGTCTCAACAGATCAAGATGGGGAAAAAGCAATTTGATTGCAATTCTAGAGATAGAGAGTTATTTAGGAACATCAGGAAGTTGTTGGATTGCAGGTGTGTATGGCAAAGTGGAAGATAGAAAACAGGTTGGATAATGAGATTATCAGAATATAGAAGCAGAGTTACTGTGCAATCACTTGGCAGGTGGCTCCCTTATGTGATTCTCAAATGCAGTACCATATAAGGGAAACTCTATTCTATAGTCTTCTCTTTCATTGGTGTTTAGAACTTGAATAACTGGACTGGTCTGAGTTATACCTGCCCCAGAATAACATTTCTGGAAGCCAGCCCCAATTGCAGGTAATTCTAAATAACCTAAAGTGTTATGGTTAGTTCACTTTTATGAAAAGAAACTTAAAACCCTTTTATAAACAGATATTTGTGAAAAAAAAAAAAAAAGCACGATCTTTCCCTCTCATTTTTAAGCAACATTTCTGTACAGGTTGGAACAGGAGGATTCTAATCCCTAATATTTTCTTTCTCCCAAGAACTAAGACAGTAAAAGTTTTCTGCAAACAAACACATCCAAGAGCCCAAAAGCTTTCCAAAAACCTCTATCATATCTCAAATTCCAGTCTTTTTTTTGGCAGTGGAATAGGATTATTCCTTATCATATCCAGGAAGAAGTGAATAATAGGTGGGAAGAGATGAACATTCTCATGATACTCTCATATGCTAAAAAAAAAACAGAGGGAAGGAAAAAAAAATCTTGCTACAATATCATGGCAGAATTAGGATCTAAAATTATGTTGACATTGTGGAAAGCTACACAAACATTTAAATTATAAGAATGTGTATTTATAGCTGGAAGGGATTTCAGAAAAAATCTTTTCCCTCATTTTTCAGATTAAAAAAGTGAGGCCCAGTAGACTAAATGATTTGTCCAAAGTTATTCAATTAGGAAGCATTAGAGTGAAGATTTGAACCTAAATCCTTTGACTCCCAGAGCTAGTAATTTTTCCATTATATTATGATAAAATTCAACAGAAATAAGTTTAAAGTTATACCTTATATTAAATTATATCCTATTATAGTTATATATAAAAATAAATTATTTGAACAAACATAATGATAGATTCAGCTATCCAACAGTTTATATACAAATGCCTGAGGATTTGGTGGGCTGTGAGTTCAGCATGAGTCAACAATGCAAGAAGGTATTCAAAAAAGCAGATTCAATATCTATCTTTCTCTGGCCCTCTCTCATTTGTTTATTTGTTTATTTATTTATTTATTTATTTTATTTAATAGCTGTGATTTCTAGGTTAACCTGCAATAGTGGAAATAGAAGGTCCAAAGTGAGGGAAATGAGAATCTCATTTTATTCACTGGATAGAGGTCTAGAATTGGAGTCAGGAAGACATGAGTTCAAATACAGACTCAGATACTGTGACCCTGTGTAAGTCATTTAGCCCTGTTTGCCTAAATTTCTTCATCTATGAAATAAGCTAGAAAAGGAAAAGGCAAATTTCTCCAGTATTATTGCCAAGAAAACCTCAGAACTAGACTGAAGGAACTGAACAATAAAAAACAGACTACACCTTAGATAAACAATCTGGAATGTCCCTTCAGGAAATTGATGGAAAATCAGTACTTACTTATCCAGATAAAGAACAAGCCTGGGAAAGAAAAGACTTGAAGAAAGTGGGACAGAAATTTTTGGAAGTCTGTCATGTAGTTAGGGATGTGTTAAATCCAAAGCTAATAGTAAGAGTTTGTTGTTAAAATTTTATTGTGAGCATTTCTATCCCATAAATCAAGCTTAATTTATAAGATTTTGTTACCTGTCTAGACTTAAAAAAAAAGTGATAAAGTTAACTTTTTTTCAAGAGCAGGTTGTTGAACATTTACCGACATACCAATGCTCTTGTGAAAGATAGATTGATTTTTCTTGAAGAAAATGGGGTGGATGCAAAATGCCAATCACATCCAGAGAGAGAACTATGGAGACTGAATGTCATCAAAGCATAAGACCTTCGTCGTTTTTTTTTTTTTTTTTTTTGTTTGTTTGTTTGTTTGTTTGTTTGTTTTTTGGTTTGTTTGTTTGTTTGTTTTTCTAGTGTTGTTGGCTTTTTCCTTTTTGATCTGATTTTTCTTGCACAACATAACAAATATGGAAATATATTTTAAAAGATTGCACATATTTAATCTATATCAGATTACTTGCTATCTTGGGGAGGGAGAAGATAAGGGAAGGAGAGAGAAAATTTAGAACACAAAGTTTTACAAAAATGAATGTTGAAAAATATCTTGATGTGTATTTGGAAAAGTAAATTTTTATTGGAAAAAAAAGAAATGGGATGGGGGGGAGAAAACTAGGAATGGTTGGTAAACATTGGAGAAGAGTAGATTTTGCCCAGATATGTGAGGAAATACCCCAAGTATCCACTGTCCAAAAATAGAATGAGCTATATGAGTTTCCTGTCACTAGAGGCCTTCAAGTTGAGGTGTGATGAACATTTACTGAGAAAGTTGCAGAGGGAATTGTTATTTGTGTACACCTGACTTTTGAGGTCCCTTTTGATTCTGAAATTTTTGGGAGTTTCCTCCCAAAAAAGGAATTAGATCTCTCATTTTAAATTTCACTGAATTATATGCAATTTATTTATCATACATAATATTGGGGAGAAATTTTCTTAAATCTTAACTTCATAGAATTATAGAATTTTAGTTGGAATGGAGCTCAAAGGGCATTAAGTTTACTTGGTACCTAGATAGGAATCCCTTACAAATAGTCTTCCAGACTTTTCCCTTTTTTTTTTTTTTAATTGCTTTAGTCCAAGTCAGCCTTTTAAAAAATCTTTTGCTGAATCCAATAGACATTTATAGGTTATTATTAATTGTCAGTCTTTGAAAAATTCATAAAAATCCACATGCCTCAATATATTAAAAAAAATAGTGCTGACCACCTCTAATGACACTTGTGCTGTGTAGTTTAGGAAATTAAAATGGAATAAAAAGTCAAGTCTGAGACATGGAGGTCAATGATCTCAATGAACAATAGAAAGGTTCATTAAAAAGGAAGAATAAATTTATGACAGCTTGAGAGAAGGAGCTCACACATGCCCTTGGGAGATACAAATAAGCATAGAAGTTTAAAGATCAGGCAGTTGATTTGGTACCTTCACATGTAGTACATTAGAGTTTCAAGTCATTGAATTGCATGTAGTCAGTAACACAAGATGTGATATATTTAATTTCTATATGACATTGACATAAAAATATTCACTCAATTTAACATAATTTTTTTTCTCTTTTTTTATTAAAGCTTTTTATTTACAAAACATATGCATGGGTAATTTTTCAACATTGACCCTTTGCAAAACTTTCTGTTCCAAATTTTTCCCTCTGTCCTACCACCCCCTCCCCTAGATGGGAGGTAGTCCAATACATATTAAATATGTTAAAATATATGTTAAACCTAATATATCTATACATATTTATACAGTTATCTTGCTACACAAGAAAAATCCAGTCTAGAAAGAAAAAAAAAAAAAAACCTGAGAAGGAAAACAAAATGCAAGCAAACATCAACAGAAAGTATGGAAATGCTATGTTATGGTCTACACCTCAGTTCCCACAGGCCTCTCTCTGGGTATATATAGCTTTCTTCATCACTGAACAATTGGAACTGATTTGAATTATCTCATTGTTGAAGAGAGCTATGTCCATCAGAATTAATCATCATATAGTCTTGTTGTTGCCATGTACAATGATCTCCTAGGTTTGGCTCATTTCACTTAACATCAGTTCATATAAGTCTCTTTAGGCTTCTCTGAAATCATCTTGCTGATCATTTCATACAGAATAATAATATTCCATAATATTTATATACCATTCAACCATTCTCCAATTGATGGGCATCCATTCAGTTTCCAGTTTCTAACCACTACAAAAAAGGCTGCCACAAATATTTTTGCACATGTGGGTCCCTTTCCCTCTTTTAAGATCTCTTGAAATACTTCTGGGTCAAAGGGTATGGACAGTTTGATAACTTTTTGAGCATAGTTCCAAATTGCTCTCCAGAATGGTTGGATCCATTTGCAGGTCCACCAACAATGTATGTGTCCCAGCTTTCCCACATCTCTTCCAACATTCATCATTATCCTTTCATGTCATCTTAGCCAATCTGACAGGTGTGTAGTGGTGTCTCAGAGTTGTCTTAATTTGCATTTCTCTGATGATAGTGATTTGGAACCTTTTCATATAACTAGAAATAGTTTCAATTTCTTCATTTGAAAATTATCTGTTCGTATCCTTTGACCATTTATCATTGGAGAATAGCTTGAATTCTTATAAATTTGAGTTAATTCTCTACATATTTTAGAAATGAGACCTTTATCAGAACCTTTGAATGTAAAAATGCTTTCCCAGTTTATTGCTTCCCTTCTAATTTTGTTTGCATTAGTTTTGTTTGTACAAAAACTTTTAAACTTAATATAATCAAAATTATCTATTTTGTGATCAATAAAGATTTCTAGGTTTTTTTTTTTTTTGTTTGTTTTTTTGGTCACAAATTGTTTCCTCCTCCACAGATCTGAGAGATAAACTATCTATATTCTTCTAATTTGTTTATAATATCATTCTTTATGTCATGACTTCATTTTGACCTTATCTTGGTATAGGGTTAGGTGAGGGGGATAAATGTCCTCAGCTGCTGAATCTGGCCAGCCGGGCCGTAGTTTGAGGACCCCTGGTTGTAGGTTATCAGGAGAGTTCAATTTGTCATAGAAGTTCAGCAGCATTTAGAAAAGGGTTTTTACCCAAGTCTTAGAGAACCATATAGATAGGTGGGAGCAAAAATCAGGCAAATGTTTATATAGTTTGGAGAGTTGGAGTAGGGAATGGGGGAAGGAACATGGAGAAGGAAATGGATGCATGGCAGACAAGCTGAGAATAGGCTGAACTGATAGATACAGCAACTTGGACATTTGGTCACTTAGTGCTTACTTCTTTTTTATGTTTTCCTCATACAAAATTGTGACTGTGGTTTCCAGCCCCATCACAGATTGTTATACTTTGTTACTTCATATTAAAAATAAATAATATGGCCATTATGGTGATTTTTGTTTAAGCCTACAAGTTTGTACTTAAAAATATCTATTGAACCCTCAAATATTATTATGATCTCAGAGGAATTACTGATTTTTAACTATGGTGGAAGTAATATCCTAAGTTAGGCTAGTTTTTCCATGAAAGGCAACAAAACAGTTTCTAGGACTTGATTGACTCAGGAATTTCTAAGACTCAAGAATAAAGTGTCCTACTAGGCTCTCATAGTCAAGTGCTGGCATAAAGCAGTTCACCTATATGGAATTGTAGCCTTTTAGTCCTGCTAGATGTCCCAATACTGTGCAAGTTACCACACAATATCCCAATGACTAGATATATTTCCATATGGAGATGGAGATGGGTATTGAGGAAAGGAGCAGTCTTATGTCTACTCAGCTAAGTTTTGACGTATTCTTGTTGAATATTCTTTCTATACTATGATTAGGTAAATTTCCATTTATCAACTATTGAATGACCTTATAAACATCTCATTTTCCCCAAACATTGAACTTGAATTAGCAGAGAACAGCCTGGGTTGGACCCACTCCTAACATTTAGCATAGTTGTTAAATGGAGTAGGATGATGGCATGGCTCTCATAATAGTTGAAGTAAGGGAAGGGCAATGTAAATATAAAGCATGGGGTGAGCAGATGGATAGTTATAGCACTCTGACATGCTGTGCCAAAGGTCCTTCTAGTAGTGTATAGACTGTCTTCTCAATAAAACATAATAGATCCCAATTTACAAAGAGCACTCAATGGGTGCTGGAGAAGGCTGCCAGGGAGAGTAAATAAACTTCCAGGTCCATTATTTCCTGGTTATTGTTAACATTCCTATAGGAAATTGGATTGCCAGAATAGTAGCTGAAAATAAATTGTCCCAGGATATCAGTAACTATAGACAGAACTTTCAAGTTTTAAGAGTTATGCAATGAAACCTAGAGTGTAAAATCACAAGGAATAAAAGCTCTACTGATGGGGTTGGGCTTCAACAGGCAGAGGTAGGGATTCAGTCAGGAAAAGAGAGATTGAGGGCAAGAAATAGGATTTCCAACATAAAGGTTTCACTTTATCATGCTGAGTTCAGAGCCATAAGACAGGAAAAGAGAGAAGGAGTCAGTCAGAGACTTGGAAACCTATAATAAGAAAGCCCCAGATTCATCCTATTACTATTTCTCCAAGAGTGAATCTTGGAGGAATTTCCTCAGAGGAAATTTTTCTCAGAGGAATTCTTCCACTTAGGGAGCAGGGGCTGGGCAGTCTTTATCCATTAAGAAATTGGAGAGGTTTCAAGAAAAGTTCAAACAATAACCTGATGAGTCTTAGATTAGTGGTTGCTGATATAGAGCCTCTCTCCAAAGCAGAGTTTCATAGGCTTGGAGAAGTCTCAGAAAAGTTACTATTATAAAACCACTTGAATTATGGAAGATGTCCTTTGTCTCTTTTTCAGTAGCTAAAATGTGGAATTTCCTGTAACTGATTACCCCAAAATGAATTCCTCTTGTAGCTCATATCCCATTGGAGGTGTCCAAGAAAGGAAGTAAAATTCCTAAAGGAAATAGGTTTGAGAAATTAGATTTATGCCTATGAGCAGCCTGCCTTGAAGCAGTAATCTATTAATTGCCTTCTGGGCAGGGCCCTTTTGTTTTGGCTTTAGGCATTAACTGTGAGTTCCCATGTCATACAACTACTCAGACGTGGGTGGTTCAGTTGATAAAATTTGAAAAAAAATATTGGGACAGCTAGGGGAAGAGGGGAGAAGGCACAAAGCTCACTGCCTGTGGCTTCTGAAATCTGGGATTAATAAAGCAACAGGTAATAGGCTGAGTTTCAATTTCATTGCCAATGTGTGAAAGTCTTGAGAAGTGGAGCAGAAAAGACCTTCTCTAAGCTGAGGCCTCTAAGGTGGCTATGGGTCTGATCAAGTAGTCTGGGATCTGGAGAGAGGAGAACTGGAATGTCAAAGGTTCAGAACCAATAAAGGAATTTTGCCAAAGTTTCTGACTCCATATAATTTGTGTGTGTGTGTGTGTGTGTGTGTGTGTGTGTGTCTATGTATATGAAAAATCAACACTCATCAGAGACATCATATGCTCTCTGTTGAACTAAATAATTACAAGATTACAAGAACAGTAGAAGTTGGGGAGTAGGACCATTGCCATTCTGGCATGGGGACTCACTAGGAGCAAAACAGAGCAATACTGTGCCCATGTCCAGATTGGCAATGGCCCCACTCTGCAATTTGTGTCTTTAACATTTATTAACACTTTACAAATGGAAGATATATGACTTAATCATAAGGGTTTTTTTGGTGCCTTCCCTATGGAATATCCCGTATACTTTGTACATAGCATATATAGATATGGTGGTTTGTTTATCTCTCTTTAGAATGTGAGCTCCTTAAACATGTTTTTGCCTCTCTTTGGATCCCTAACATTTAGCACAGTGTCTGGAACATATTAAGTGCTTGTTACACTTAATTAATTAAATCTTGTTGATTGATATGTTCTTCACACTGTCTTGTATGATGTAGCATTCAAAGTAAGTTCTCAACACATTTTTGTTAAACTAATTGGAAAAACTTAAAGCTGGAGCTAGTATAGAGTTTCCCCTCAACTCTTCAGCCTCGCCACTTCTTATTACTTTTCTGCTTCCACCACTGGCATACAATGAAGCAGACTCCTTTGACCTTTTCCAGAATATCACTAGCTCCCAAACAGTGTCAAGTTGACCTCTAAAATTAGGGCAGCAAAGGTGACATCAGAATAGTCACTTTATGGCATTATCTTACCTTGGTATATCTAATCCTCTATGAGTAAATCAGCAAGTTCAAGTTAGTGCATCCCCAAAGCATGCTTTATGCAGAATTTGAATCTTCTATCAACAACACAGAAGCTCTAAATATTTCCCAAGGGCATGATTTTATAGCTCACACTTTACAATTCAATACCAAATGTTTTATTTTTCACTTGCAAGTATTGAATCAAATAACAATCTAGACAAACCATTTCCTGGAAATGACAGTGTGTATGTGTGTGTGTGTGTGTGTGTGTGTGTGTGTGTGTGTGTGTGTGTGTTAGGGAAGAGAAAAGTGTTGTACCACAATTGCCTTTGATTATTCTACCTCAGTTTCCCTACTTGTTCTACTTCAATTTCCCTGAATTATTCTGCCTGATTGCAACATCCCCCCTCCTAATCATTATGATCCAAATAAGGAGAAAGACTTTCTATCTTAGACATCATGACCCCTTCCCTACTTATCAGAATGTCCTGTGCCTCCCCCGTCCTGTGATTGCTCTTCTTGATCCTAATTTATCAGAATATCTGGTGCCTCCCCCACCACCCTCTCAGAACCGGACTAATAGTCTATTCTCACTCTCAGTGCTCTGACTCCTCCCCTGCCTTGGTCTACCCCCTGGTAGCTTGGAGCTATGTGTGTATATATATATATATATATTTCATGGGAAGCTCACATTAGCACCTGGATGCTTTGGACATCAGCTCTGGGGTCCAGCACAATCTTTCCCTTTCAAATAAAATATTAAAAACTCTCTAATCTCTATCTTGCCTCCATTTCTCTGGCATTACAGAGAAGATGGGAAGGGGAGGAATACCTAGATGGAAATAGTTTGTCAGGGGTTCACTGAGCTTAGGCTACTTACCTTTGAGTATTAAAAAAAATATATTGAAGGTCAAAGTTTAAGTTAGTCTTATCAAAGAAGTTCTTTAAAGCTGCTTTTAAAAACAATCAATGATAAAAATACCTTTTATATTCTTTTTGTCAGTCACTTCTGATGGAAAATGAATTTCTCTGGTCATATATTGTAAGTATTCTAGAATGCAAGAGAAAAAGATTTCTTAGAATCATCTTATTTTTTGGAGAGTGGACTGAGGCTCAAATAGATTAAGAACCTTTAGCGCTGGTCTCAAAAAAGGAACTAGTTTTGGGACCTTCCTGAAAGGCCATTTTGCCTTCAACACATCAACACTGAAGTTATCACTGAAAACATTATATTTTTGAATGGGATGCAAACCCAATATTCCTAAAATAGGGTTACACTGTCAAAGATGAAAAGAAGTAGAAATTTTTCAGGGGCTCTTAAATTTTTTTGCTTCATGAACTTTATGCGCCCTGTCTCCAAATAATGCTTTATTTTTAAGTGCCTAAAATAAAATATGTAGGATGACAAAGGAAAACAATTGAACCGTATTGAAGTAAGAATTATCAAAATATTATTTAAAAACAATTTCATACTTCCAAGGGTAAGAAGCTCTGATTAATATTCAGTTTTGGAAGGACTACAGAAAGGGAAACTGATATAGGTTATAGAAAGATTTAGAAATTGATCCAGCTACTCTGGAAGCCAATCTGGATTTAAATAAGAAATTTAAATGCCCTTTTGACTTAGAGATCCCATTGCTAAATATATTCCCCCAAAAGATCAAATGTAGCAAGAAAGTTTTCATATACACCAAAATATTTATAGCGGCACTTTTATAGTAATAAAAATTTGAAAGCAAAGTAGATAGTCTTTCTGACTCTTTTTTCTCTATTTTTCCCCTTAGAAGGGATGGCTCTTTTAGTAGGGAAGAAAAGATATATTCAGAAATGAAAATAATGGGAAATTGTATAGCATCTTTTAAAAAAAATTAAGTGAATCGAAAGTAGCACAAATTTACTTATTGTATGTCCCTGATAAAAATGTACAAATGTGCAAAAATCAATCAACAGATGCTTCATCTATTCAGTTATTAATAAACATGTATTAAGCACCTAATATATGCAAATCGTTATATTAAATTTTAGTAGAAATGCAAACTTTAAATGATTCAGTCCCCTATCTTTGTAGACTTGGGAACCTAAAAGAAGATACAACTTCTAGAAACAACTGTGGTACAAAATATCACATGAAAAATATATTAGAGAATCTTTTTAAAGTATCACATGTGCTCCTAGAAGAAAACTTGTTACCAGTTCAGGGGAATCAGAGATGGCTTCAAGATAAAGTATCATTGCAGTTCAGCTCTAAAAAAAATGGATAACAAAAATTAGCAGGGAGAAGGGGAGGGAGGACTTTTCTGTTTTAGGCAATCAGAAGATCTGGGCTCCATGGCCTATATAGATTGTGTTCAATGGAGAGAGTTGACAATTTTCATAAAATAAAAAGTACAGAGAGGTTAGTTACTTGAGTATAGAAAAGTAATGAGGTACTTGATTGTGTAGAACCATGAATTACAAGAAAAGGAATTAGAACTTTACTAGGTAACCAAAAGACAGCCACACAAATTTTTTGAACAAAAGAGTAACATGTCCAGTTCTCTATATAACAAAAAAAATTCTAGCAGGAGTATAAAGAGGTGATAGAGGGGAGGCAGGAATATCTACAAGAGGCTATGACAATTATTTAGGCAGATAGCAGTAAATATGATAAGGTGGAAACTATACAAGTAGATAAATGTTAGAAATGTTGCAAAGTTGGCATTTACAGGATTTAGAAATATTTTGCCATACCACTTAACTTGGTTATTCACCTATAAAAACCACCAAAATGAGTGACAGGTGACTGAGGAACTTGCTTCCAAAAAGTATATGGCATAAATGTATTTTCAGTGAACTGCAGGACATGTACCATGCTTGTGCTCTGCCAGTGATCAGTAACAGCTATATATATATATACAAAGTATAAGTTATTCTTTCTGCTAGAAAATAAAATAAAAGAACATAGAGCCAAAATGAAGTGTTCCTCAAACAAATAGAAGGAGAACTTCAAGAAAAAAGCAATCTGAAGCAAATGAGAGACTAGTAATCTCTCTCAGAAGTTTGAAGAGCAAAAAAATGTGATAGAGATGGAAGAGAAGACATTGACTATTTGGAATTATGTAGTAAGCATCTTTCTAAAGAGCAAAAAGTTGAACATTTTTAGAAAGATTCATCTTTCTGTGCTCTAAGTAATAATGCTGTTTACAAAATACAACTAGCAGATCTATCAGTCCACAAACATTTATTTATTAATCCCCTACTATGCGTATCAGGTGGTGGGGATACAAGAACACTAAAAAGTGCTCACAAGGAGCTTACTTCCTAAGCAGAGAAGACAGCAATGACACACATACACACATACATGCACACATACATACATACACACATATATATATATGTGTATATGTATGTGTGTGTATATATGTGTATGTATGTGTGTGTGTGTATAGAATATAAAGATAATAAATACAAGTGAAAACAAAGTAGCTAAATACAAGTTATTTTAAAAAATATTGTCCTCCCAAGCATCTCTGAATTCTTCATATTAACTATTTCTTACAGTGTGTCAATATTTCATTATACTCATTTAGCATTTTTTGTTTAGGCAGAGGAGGAAGTGCATCCCAGTCATGGGGGACAGCCAGTGCAAAGATAGAGGTCATCCAGTAATGGTATGAAGAAGAAAAGATGAATAATGGTGATTAGTGACTCCCTGTCGAGAGATTCCAAGGCAGCCATATATCAAAATGACATGAATAATAGAAAACTTTGCTGTCTTCCTAGGGCATGTATCCTGGACGTGACAGAATGCCTCCTGAGACATGTCATAAATGATGACTGCTACTCACTCTTGGAGATTCATGTAGAGATAAATGATACCACCAGAAGGAACATAGAAAGCATTTTTAGAGGTTATGAAATCTTAAGCACAAAACCAAAGGCCTTAGTAATGCACCTTAGTAATGAAGGTGGTAATTTCATCACATTTACTGATTGAAAATATAAGTTTCAGAATACAAAAACATATTTTGGAAGTAAAAAGGCTGTTAAAACCATGGTGTCAGAAAATGAGATTTGGATTTTTGGATAATATCCTAAAAATTTGAATATGGTGGGCTTTTGTTATATACATGTATGAATACAAAGGGGTGGAGTATGAGTATTCAAGGAGGACTAGCAGTACCTCTGGTGTGAAGGCTTGGAAAAAAGTCCTTTTCAGGGCTATTCATCTACCTTTGGTGTCTACTTGTCATATAGGCTCTAGGAGGCTGTAGCAAGTGCAGAAACCACATGATAAACTGTCTTTGTAGATAGGCTGAACCAGCCAAACACCTGTTGGTAAGTTAGGGGGATGTCTATTCCAAGCATGTGAAAACTTTCCCTGGTAGAAGGATAGATGAGAACAATTTGTTCCAATGGTTACTAAGACAGACAAAGCAGGTGCTGTGGAGCATTTAAAGTTTAATCAGAAGTTGAAGATGCCATGGTCATCCATTGCATCACCAATTGTTCTGATTTTTGTCTTGTCATTGCACTTTGATGATTTGGGAAGAGACTTTGTACAACTTTGCTTCACTTACATCCAATTCACTTGCAAGTTAAGATATACCTTTTTCAAGTCATTGGTCTTTTTCAAAAACAAAAGGCAAACAACAATAACAATAATATGTATGTATGTAGGTAGGTATGTGCATACATGTATACATGTTTATTTATATCTCAGTACACACACACACACACACACATACACACATACACACACAGACATTTACCTCTAGTCTTGTAAATCTGAAGAGAGCTTTAAGTTGTAAATGCAAGAGAAAGAGAAAACTTCCTATAAACATCTGCCAAGACATTGCTACAAAGAATAGCAGGTATAAGAAAGAACAATGTGAGCAGAATGTAAACTCTTTGGAGGAAAAGTACTACTTCATTTCTTGTCTATGTATCCCTAACAACAACTTTGCATACAACAGGCACTTATAAATGTTTACTGGAGTAAAGATTAATAATTCAATGAAACAATGTCCAAGAAGAAAACTAGTCACATGATTCATTATCTCACATAATTCATAAAGTTTTTAATAAATAATGTGAACTAAATATGCTAAAGCAAAGAGGTAAAAGTGATCTCAGATATCAATGAGACTTGGTAGAATAATGAAACTCAACACTAGACTATAGCTATGAAAAGCTATACTTTATTCAAAATGAATTGATACAAGGCATGATGGAGCACCTAGTATATTAAGAATTTATATTAATTTATGTTAATAGTAACATTAAGATGAATATTAATAGGAGGAGGAACAGAAGAAATAGTATCAACATATTATGTTATAGAACATCTGAAGAGAAGGAAAGAAAGATCCAGAACAGGTGAAAGGACCAAGTATTTATTAAGCTCCTCCTATATGCCAAACACTGTGCTTATCTCTTTACAAATATCTCATTTGATTCTCACAGCAACCTCAATAAGAAGATACTATAATTATTCAGATTTTATGGTTGAAGAAACTGAAACAAACAAGAGACTTACCTGGGATCACATATTTTAAAAAAATTCTGAAGCTGGATTTGAACTCAGATTTTCCTTAAGGTTTGGTGCTCTATCCAAGGCAAAACGAGGGGTGGTAAAGAACATTGTATATCAAAAAGATATACTCATTTTGTATTTAGTAGGAGCATTTAGGTAAATATCAATGAAAGGAAAAACAAAAACAATATTACAGTACTACAAAGCATCTGGAGAGAAGAAAGCAGTTAATTTTCTTTTTAAAAAAATCATATATTTTGGCTTTACATCACCTTCATTTCTAATAATATTCCACCCCCAAAAGTCATCCATTGTTACAAAGAAAGAGATTGATTTGTTAATCAACAAGTAATTTATTAGCATCTACTATATATTTACCAAATATTATGCCAAGTGCTGGACTTACAAATTTAATAAACGTCCCCACATGCAGGGAGCTCACTTGCTTTCCTTCCAACAGGGAAGAGAATAAGGACATATATACAGAATAAATATGAAAAAAAAATGAAATTGTGAAATACAAGGCAGTTTGAAGAGAACAGAATGAAAAAAAATAGAAAAGAAAAAAGGGGGAATGGAATCAATTCAGCAAAAACAATCATCACATCAATTGAATCTGACAGTACATTCAATGTTAGACACCCATAATATACCACCTCTGCAAAAGCTTTATTATCATGGTAAAATCTGTGGGATGGCCTAATCAAGTACATCATTACCACATGTTAAAAAGATACTAAGGCTGCCTAAAAATGTTTTAATGGTCATTTGAGTAGTCTCTTTAGCAATCCTGATTAGGAAGTCCAGGCCCTTTGGAAAACTAAGAACAATAGCCAGAGGGCATAGTGGATAAAGTTGTCATTTGTATTCATCAGGAAGATGAGTACAAATCTAGCTTAAACACTTACTATGTATTCTTGGGTAAGTCAGCTAACCTATAGTTGCCTCAGCTTTCTCAACTATAAAATGGTCATAGTAATCTATGAACCTATGGACACCCTATCTCTTAGGGTTGTTGTTCTCAAGTGAGATAATATTTGCAAAATGTTTGGCACAGTGCCTGGCACATAGTAGGCAAGTATATAAATACTTATTCCCTTACTTTTCCCCTTTAACAGTACCAGTAGGGAATGATGTTAGAATTCTTACAAAGTGTTAATTCACTGGAATTGATAGAAACAATGCTTATGTACTTAAATTTACAGCTTTGAGAGTTCACACATTAGCTCACATTAGAGTTCACAAGTCTGGGAAGATTCACAAGTTACACCTCCCACAATCCCACTCTCTCAGAGGAGGAGTCAATCTTTGGGTTCACACCTTTAAGAGATCATATATAAGGAGCTCTTAAAGCCTCAGTCAGAAGTAAGTCAGTTTGGGAGATTGACAGAGCCAGAATTCAGTCAGTTGAGAAGATTCAGAACTGGAGATTCAGAGAGCACTGGAGGCTGAAGCTGTTAGAGGCAAAAGACAAGCTGCAAGAGCTCTTGGAACCAAGGAGGGAGATAAGCCTCTAAGAAAACTAATCGGGCTATTTTGGAAGATACTATAAAGGATTTGAACTTTTAACACCTGGCTGCATTTGGGGTGATTATTACTCTGAACTGAAACTAAGGCTGCTTCCAGAAGCCCCGCGAGCAACCTGCACCCGAAGAGTGATCATATTTTAGAAAAGAAGAGAACACCACAGAATACCTCTGGACACCCTAGTCTGGAGTGATCTTAAAGCGGAGTTGTTGAGGTGGGGTAGAGTAAATAGGTGGTGGTGCTTTTAAAAAAAATTTTTTTTCCCCCTGAGGCGGGGAAGGAAGGAAAGAGAGGGAGATAAAGGGAGAAGAAAAGCGGGAGAGGGAAAGGAGAGGGACAGGAAGAAAGACAGAGAGACACAAAGAGAAAGACAGAGACAGAGAGGGAGAGACAGAGAAAGAAACAGACAGAGACTAAGTAGAGTTGCTAGTTTTTGATAAGAAACTAGGGTGAATGTTTCAATTTTTCATTTACTTGTGGCATAATCCAAATGTCAAAGTCAGGCTTTCTAAATGAAAGGTCAGTATTTCCAGTCAGCTGCCAACCCCTTGACTTTCCATAGACACATCAGCAGCAAGCAGATTCATGTGTAGCATTTAGTAAAGGTAGTCCCTCTCTCTGCAGAAAAGAGAGGTTTCACTTTCAGCTTTCTGAATAAGAGATAGGTAGGTGCCTATGAAACATTCACTGCTATATTCCCACCTTCTCCATTTCTCTTCAGGTGATAGAAAGCAGTCTCAGACATGCCTGGAATATCTTAACTGCATTTAAGACACCTGCAGTACCACAGAACTTTCTGATTATGATGTTAAAACACATCACACACACACACACACACATACTCACACTACACACACAGCCTCCTCTTTGGCTTGTGTTTGCTTTTTTTTTTTCCCCAGCACCATAATTTATTTTTAAGGAGGCAATGTGACTTTTCAGGTGCCATCAAAGGCAAGCAAAATAAATGTTTGTACCCAGATGCTATTAAAAGGGAAGGATACTGAATTCATTTTAATACATTTGCAAAAGATTGATTTTCCCAGTGGTGGGCACACATCCTCTGTCTTTAATTATTCTTGAGATTTTGCCTATCAACTGACAATTTCCTACAGGAGGAAAGCAAAATAGCTTGTCTCTCTTGACAGCCAAAGAGCTTTAATGATACCTGAATTAAATTGAGTTTGTCACTTTCCTTAACTTCTCTAATGTTTTAAGTCACAGGGATACCTAACTATTCTGACCCCTTTTCTATTGAATGTAATTGTCCAGAATACAGTAAATAGCACACACACACAAAAAAATACATGTCAGTTTTCTATGGTGAGCTTTAAAAAAAAACAACTGATTATTAAGATAGTCATTGTTTTAACTGTAACCAACTTACTACATGTTAAGTTATCCAGCAAATATAATTGACTGTTCTTTCATCAATATGACCTTTTTATTTAGTACAATTCCTTCATAAAAGGAAGAAATATGATCTGCCAAGGGAAAATCAGAAACTATATGAGCAAAACTACAAAACACTTTCCACACAAATAAAGTCACATCTACCAATTGGAAAAATATTAAGTGCTCTTGGATAGGGTGAACAAATATAATAAAGATGACAATACTAACTAAACTAATCAATTTATTTAGCCCTATACCAATCAGACTCCCCAAAAACTATTTTAATGACCTAGAAAAAATAACAACAAAGCTCATATGGAAAAGCAAAGGTCAAGAATTTCAAGGGAATTAATGAAAAAAAAATCAAATGAAGGTGGCCTAGCTGTACTAGATCTAAAATTATATTATAAAGCAGTGGTTACCAAAACCATTTGGTACTGGCTAAGAAATAGACTAGTTGATCAGTGGAATAAGTTAGGTTCAAAGGACAAAACAAGTCAATAATTTTAATAATCTAGTGTTTGACAAACCCAAAGACCCCAGCTTTTGGGATAAGAACTCACTGTTTGACAAAAATTGCTGGGAAAATTGGAAATTAGTATGGCAGAAACTAGGCATTGACCCACACTTAACACCATACACCAAGATAAGGTCAAAATTGGTTCATGACCTAGGCATAAAGAATGAGATTACAAATAAATTAAAAGAACATAGGATAGTTTACCTCTCAGACCTGTGGAAGAGAAAGAAATTTATGACCAAAGAAGAACTAAAGATCATTATTGATTGATGGAAAATTGAAAAGTTTTTCTACAAACAAAACTAATGCAGACAAGATTAGAAGGGAAGCAATAAACTGGAAAAAACATTTTTACAGTCAAAGGTTCTGATAAAGGCCTCATTTCCAAAATATATAGAGAATTGACTCTAATTTATAAGAAATCAAGCCATTCTCCACTTGATAAATGGTCAAAGGATATGAAAAGACAATTCTCAGATGAAGAAATTGAAACATTTCATAGCCATATAAAAAGATGCTCCAAGTCATTATTAATCAGAGAAATGCAAATTAAGACAACTCTGAGATACCACTACTTACCTGTCAAATTGGTTAGAATGACAGAGAAAGATAATGTGGAATGTTGGAGGGGATGTGGGAAAACTGGGACACTGATACATTGTTGGTAGAATTGTGAATACATCCAGCTATTCTGGAGAGCAATCTGGAACTATGCTCAAAAAGTTATCAAACTATGCATACCCTTTGATCATCAGTGTTACTACTGGGATTATATCCCAAAGAGATTTTAAAGAAGAGAAAGGGACCTGTATGTGCAAGAATGTTTGTGGCAACCCTCTTTGTAGTGGCCAGAAACTGGAAACTGAGTGGATGCCCATCAATTAGGAATGGCTGAATACATTATGAATATGAATATTATGGAATATTATTATTCTGTAAGAAATGACCAGCAGGATGATTTCAGAAAGGTCTGGAGAGACTTACATGAATTGATGCTGAGTGAAATTAGCAGGATCATTATATACTTCAACAACAATTCTATGTGATAATTAATTTTGATGGACACGGCCCTCTTCAACAATGATATGAACCAAATCTGTTCCAATAGAGCAGTAATGAATTGAACCAGCTACACCCAGGGAAAGAACTCTGGGAGATGACTATGAACTACTAGATAGAATTCCCAATCCCTCTATTTTTGTCTGCCTGCATTTTTGATTTCCTTGACAGGCTAATTGTACACTACTTCAAAGTCTGATTCTTTTTGTACAGCGAAATAACTGTATGGACATGTATACATATATTGTATTTAACTTATTCTTTAACATATTTAACATGCATTGGTCAACCTGCCATCTGGGGGAGGGGGAGGGGGAAGGAGGGGAAAAGTTGGAACAAAAGGTTTTGCAATTGTCAATGCTGAAAAATTACCCATGCATATATCTTGTAAATAAAAAGCTATAATAAGAAAAAAGAAGAAATGTGCCATATTCTCCATACTCCTCCAAATAAAAGGCCATCCATTTTTGAATACCATTCCAGTTGGGGGGGGGGGTACTTCTTACAGAAACAAGTGTTAATTTTTTTCAACAATCAAACATTTATTAATTGTCTACCATATGCAAGGCTAGAGACTTAGGATACAAAATTAAAAATGAATCAATTACTGTCTTCAAGAAGCTTTCATTCTATTTCTGGGAAACAATATAAAAATAGAAAAGTATAAAATATGAAAAAATTAAATGCAAGAAAGGCTAATGTATACCTTGTCTCAATGAGTAAAGGAGGGAGTGGAAGGAGAGAAAAAATTTGCAACTGAAAATAACTTTTAAAAAAAGATTTTTAAAAAGAAAATATAAGATGATTCGAAGGAGGGCACTAGTCACTGGGTTGGAAGAGGTGGAAGATCAGGAGGATAGATCTTTTGAAAAAGGTGGTACTTGAGCTGAGAATGGGAGCAAGTTAAGAATTCTTTAGGGAAAAGGTAAGAAGGGGAGTGAATGCCAGAAACAGAAAGCAGCCTGATTGAAATGGAGATGAATGAATGCCTTCTAGAGAAATAGAGACTACAAATAACAGCCCCATTAGACTGGATTGTAGAGTGATGTACTGAAAACCTCAAAATATATTTAGAGCTACCATGTGAAGAATTTTAAATCCTAAACAGAGGAGTTTATATTTTATCCTTGAATCAATTGGGAAAAACTACAGATTTTTAAGAGAAAAAGAAGGGAAACAGAGAGAGCTGTACTTTGGGAATATCAATTTGGCAGTTATATGAAGGATGGATGAGAAGAGAAATTAGAAGCAAGGCTCTCAAGTCAAAGACTATGATAACAGTCCAAGCTAGAGATGATGAGGGCCTAAATGTCCAAGTAAAGTGAGAGAAAGGGAGGGACATAAGAGCTACTGTGAGGTGAAATCACAAGACTTGGCAAGTGAATGGACACATGGAAAAGAAAGGGGAAGAATCAAGGATGACTCCAAGTTTGCAAACTTCAGGAACTAGAAGGAACAAAATAGGTTTAAAAAATTGTTGCAAAGATTGATTCCATTGCTTATTTGAATATGTTAACAAAATAAAAATACAAATTACACAAATCATGTTTATAAGCACATATGTGTAATGTCATGGGAGCTATCTGACAGTGGCTGCTGGAGATCCAACTCAGACCTGCAGAATGGATCTCCTCATGTGAGAGGATGACACAAGGAGACTGAGAGCAGTTGCTGTTCTCTGATCTCTCTGAGAGAGATTGTGTTGTGTTGTCTGACCTCTTTCCTCTTCCCTCTACCTCCAATTTATCTCATTCACAGTCCATAACTGTGCTTGTCAGCAAAGGTTGCCCTGCAACTCCTTCAGATGCTATGATCCACAGTTGTGGAAGCTCTTGGAGAATTGACCTGTCTCTTAACACATATGTGCATGTATATGTGTGTGTATTTGAGTTTTTTTTTTTTTTTTTGGCAAAGATACTGGAGTAGTTTGCCATTTCCTTCCTCAGCTCTTTTTACAGATGAGGAAACTGAGGCAAATAGTGTTAAGGGACTTGCCCAGGATCACACAACTAGTAAGTATCTGAGGTTAGATGTCAAGTCAGGTCTTCCTGACTCTGGGTATAGTGTTCTATTCACTATACCATCGAAGTATCCTTTATGTGTGTTTATGTATATATGTGTATATGTATATACATACACACATGCATAGAGATATAGATATAAATGTGTGTGTGTGGTATGTGTATGTATATTTGTGTATATGGGCATCCATTGATACATACCTACTGTATTGCAAGTCTAATTCAAAGTGTTTTCCTCACAATTACAAGGTAAATTAGCTAGGTAGGTGCTAAGACAGATACAAAAAAAGATCCATGATCCAGTCTCTGCCTTTTGGGATCTTAAAATCTAGTTGATCTGGTATTGCTTGTTTCTTAGTTTATGTTTCATCCTCCTTCTATCCTATACCTTTGGTTCCTTGGGTGTCCTTCAGAAACTGCTACCAATAGCTCATTTTATTCAGTCTCTAGTTTCAATCACTTATTCTTTCTGAACCTCTCCATGGCAACTAAACCTACTGGGATGAAGTTGGGGAGGGAGATGATGAAAGATTACAGAATCATAAAGCTAGAGCTACAAGGGACTTTAGAGATCATTGTGGAAAGAACCTCAGTGGACTAACCCAAGTCATATCTCAAAATGAATTTTCATTTCAAAACACCTAATAAACATGAGTGAACTCATTAGTTACTTCTTAAGCAATTCAATTCTACTTTTCCACAGCTCTAAATATTATTATTTTTTTTCCTGATATAAATCCTAAATTTACTTTCCTGCAAATTACCTCATTAGTCCTGATCCTTCTTTGAACAAGCCTGATTCCTCTTCTTTATAATAGTCCTTCAAATAGTTGATGACAATTATTATATTCTCTCTGAATCTTCTGTTTTTAGTGTTGAGCAGAACCAATTCCTTTGTCATTCATTCAAGAAGTGAGCTAAATACAGAGAAGCATGAGAAAATTTAAATGAATTGATACAAAGTGAAGTAAGCAGAGTCAAGGAAACATTCATAATGCTAACACTGTAAATGGACAAAGCAACTACCATAAAATGATCAAAAATGAATGTTACAAAATTGCAAGTTAGCTCGGCCCCAAGAAGGACTTCTTAGGGGAATTCATTGGTATAAACCTGTGCCTCAAATCTAAGTAAGCTAAGTTGCCAGGAAGTTCAGCGATTATAAATAATTGGGGATGAGGACTGAATAAAATGAGATGGTTCTAAGTGGTAGCAACTTCTGAAGAGTCATCCCAGGAACAAGAGTGGTATAGAGAAGGAGGATGAAACACAGACTAAGAAGCAACCACTGTTTGATCAACTTGATTCTAAAGTCCAAGAGGGATGGGATTGGATCATGGATCTTTTTTTGCATCTGCCTCAGCACCTATCAGCCTAATTCACTTTGTTATTGTGAGGAAAGAACTTTACAATCATTTAAGTATTATGTGAATGTGTATAATTCATATATTATCAGATTTTTTCAGGGAATTAATCTATTTTATTGACCTTTTTCTTTTTTTTTCTTAAAAAGTATTTGTTATGTGGTATTACACTCTGAAAATTGGCATATGGGAAAGAAATTTAGTTCATGTAAAAAAAAAAGAAAATTTTAATTTAAAAATATTTTTAAAAAGAAATAGCATAGGGCCAAAAACAGATCTCTGAGACCTTCTAAATGGGCATTGACTCATTAATTACTTCTCTTTGGGCTTAGCCATTCAACAGGATCATCTGTCTAACTGGACTCCAAAGTGAAATTTCATAAAAAAAAAAAAAAAAAAAACCTTGACTGAATGAACTTTTTGTGTGTCACTGTAGTATAGGTTTTTCTAGAGACAGAAAGAATGATGCAAATCCTTAAGCAAAGGAGCAATCATAGAAAAGTCACATCTTATAAGACTATGGAGTCAGATTATATCTGAGGGAAAACAGAGACAACAAAGAGGTGGAGCATTCAGGAGTACATTCTCATAGATTGTTAGAGCTAGAAAGGACTTGAAATCACAGTCCAATCTTATGTTAAATGATTTGCTTAAGGTTACAAAATTAGTGGGTGGCAGAGCCAGCTTCTAACTCAGATCATTAAATGCCAAGTCTACTGCTTTTCGCATTGCCCCCACATGAATCTTGAACAGTTCAAAGCTTAGAGAAGGTTACCAATGTCCCTTGTGCTCTTCTTTTACATATGACATATCCTGTCTCCCCATGCTTTTAGCTTAGGTTAATCCCCTCATCTAAAAGGTACTTCCTCCTTACCCCCAATTTCAAAGTTCAGTTCAAATTCTGCCTGCCACATTTGGCCTTACCTCTTCCTCTCTCTCCACCCTCTGCCCTTCATTAATGCTTCACCCAGGAAATTACCTTGCATTCATTTTTGTATATCCTTAAATGTGCACATATTGTCTTCTCTAATAGAATAAAGCCTTCTGATAGCAGAACTGGTTGTTGTTGTTATCTATCACCAGCATATCTATCATACTAGACTTTTAAAATCTTTTTCCAAGCCAAATGCCTTCCTCTCTTCCCAGTTTTCTTACTCTTTATCTCTTTTATGTACCATATAAACATCAATCGTAACCTTCTTTCTGTTCCTTGCAAAAGACATTCCAATGCTTGTCTCCATGATGGCATTGATTGTCCCTTCTCCCAGGAATGCCCTCTCTCCTCACTACTGCCTCCTGGTTTTTCTGGTTTCCTTCAAGATTTGGCTTAAATCGGACCATTTAACAATCACTCTTGATGACATCTTTCATTTGAGATTATCTTCTTGTATTGTATATATCTTGTATAAAGAATGATTTTGCGTGATGTCGCTTATCCATTACAGTGTGAACTCCTTGAGGGCAGCAACTATGTTTTCTGCTCTTCTGTATCCCCCAAACTTAGTGAAGTGCTTGGCACATACAGAATGAGCATTTGATGCTTGGTGATTGATTGAAAAAACACAAGTTCCTCCTAGTAGAAATGAATGCATTTGCAAGTTTTACATATCTGATGGTGTCTCCTCCTTCACTTGCCCCTGCTTTTCAGGTTATTCTTTGTATATTAGGGCCCAAAGTCTTCTAAGCAGGGTCTTGATTAAATAGTCTGGAGAAGGCTAGGCAGACAAAACCTTTGAAAGAAAAAAAAATTGCTTTCCTAGGTGCTAAGTTCAATGTCATATGTGGCAAAGAGCTTTTGATATTTTAGTTTTGCTTCAGTGTTGACATTTGCAGTATTTATTTACTTTGTAGGTACATCATGACATAGCAAAAGGAATATTGAATTTGGAATTAGAAGTTTTCATCTATCATCCCAGCTCTTCTATTTAATGCCTGAATAGCACTGATCCTGGTACTACATGCCCTGAATCTCAGTTTCCACATCTGTAAAATAAATTTCCTTCTAACTCTGAATTCCAAGATCTTATTAGCACTACACTCAGATTCAGAAATAAAGTTTAAAAACTTGGAAGGATACTTTTAATAGTAATTTTTTTTTTGCTTTACCATATGTAAATCTCAATCTTAAGCATTTCCATAGTATTTCATTTAAAGAATTGCAATGTGTATGTAGCTGCTCTGTAGAACCAAGCCTGCTTTTGGAATATAGTTGACATTCTTCTCCTGAACATAATTTACATTTCTTCTAGTAATTTCCTACCTTCTGTGAGGCCAAGATATTATATTGCTTCAAGGCATTTTGCATATTTTGTTGACTTTAACATTTACCAGTATAGTGGGTTTTATTCTCCCCATTAGAATCTAGTTTTATGTCCAAATTCTAAGCTCCCTTCTCCACTATTCCTTTGGAAGCAGTGAGGAACTTTAAATAATTTGTGGAATTAATTTACATACATACGAGAGACAGACTTCTTTGTATTGTTGATAGCAAAGGGCAGGAAACAGAAAGAAATGAACATTTAAAGGTCTGGGAAAGGTTATTCTGGAATGATGCTGTCTACCTATGATAGCCAGGAAAGTGTCTCCCTCAAGATATTTTCTTTCCTGTACCTGTCCAGGTTTTAAAAATGAAAGAGAAGGGTAAAATTAAGATAACCTCTTGGGCACTTACAACAAAGCAACCTCTGACCTAACTTCTCAGGGTATAAGAAAATTGCTCTCCATTTAAAATTTTTTTTTCATCTTCCCTGGGGGGAAAAACCTTTATGATAACAATTTGAATACTCAAGAAAAGAGAGCCAAAGCATATGTAACAATGGTTAACATGCAAATATCCTCCAGCAGAGATGAAAGATGCTATTATATATTTGGGACTCTTTAATCATAATTTTTTGCCTGTGAAGAAGTGTTTATATATGTGTGTTATGGAAAAAGGGGAAGCATCTTAAGTTAGATCATAGTGGAAATGGACATTCAGAAAGGGTCAGGCAGGGTAAAGTAGTAGAATGTTTCTACAATTTAATTCTATTTTCTATTAATTCCATAATAATTTTATTTTTAACTTTGTCTCTAAATAGGAAAAATACTTTTCCATTTGCTAAACAGGGATCAACAGGAATAATAAAGATTTCTTAAGAAAAGGAAGGAATTTGCTTAAAACTAAATTGATGGGAGAGAAAAATAGGCGGACAGAAACAGAGTCAGAGAAAGATAAAAAGAGAGATGATACAGACAGACAGAGAGGAGAAGAAAAACTTTCAGTCAATGTCTTTGGGGGATCAGTGAGGCTGTTGTAGTTTTCCACAAGTGTTTCTTCCCCTGCAATGACAAACAACAACAGAGGTAGGATGAGAGGTGGAAAAAGTTGTAAACAAAACAAAACAAAATCCCCCCCCTTCAGAATTGTCCCAAGAGGCAATATTCTTCCTTGTGTTTCATAATAACTAGAGTTATTTAGTTATCAGCTTATCTTAGGTTTTACAGAAACATACCATTTTCAAATATTCACAGAATTTCAGAGCAGAAAAGAAGCCCAGTGATCACCCCATATTCTGTAATACTATCCCTATATATCACTGGAAAATTCCCCAAAATGAATAGCTAAATAAAGTTTAGTTTGTAAATGTAAGAAAATATTACTATGGCATAAGAAACAATGATTAGGGAGGTATAGGAAGACTCAAATGAACAGAATCAGGAAAATAATATCTATGACAACAATATCAATAAAAAGAAGAGCAACCAAAATGGAAATTAAACACTAAGTAATTATAGTGATTAGGCTTTCCTCTGAAGAAGAAATATGAAATTCTACTTCTGTCCCTTCTTTACAGAAGTGCCAGGATTGCTATGGATATAGAAAACAGCATGTATAATCAAAATTTCTGTGTTGATTAATTTATTTTTTCTCTTTTTAAAATTTTTTAAATAAGAGATAATGTTTAAAGATTCATATTAGAAAATGAAATTGATGTAAAACCAAAACATATCCAAAAAATTATTATTTTTAAATGCCAAAATGACTCCATTTCAGTTAATAATAATTGAGTGAATCAAATTAGGAAGCAGGATAACAAAAGGCAGAAATTAAAAGGTTTGAATAATAGAAAATCCAAAGTTAACAAAAGATGACTATCACTCATGAAAATAGGCAAATATTACTTATATTATGTATATATGTTATGAATAATGGTACATGTCTACATGTAGTGTATATTGTCTTTGTAGTGGAGGTGATAGGTGACAAGAAAGAATTAGACAATTCTAGCCTCTTTCCTTTGCTTCTTTTTCATTTTCCTCTTTCCTCTCCCATCTTCCTGCTTACCATCCCAATTTGATTTTTGAAAACTAAAATCATTTCATTTTTTAATTCGCACACCATTTAGCTTTATAATATTACTGGGTTTAGCATCTCTCAAATAAAGCTCAGTTATTTTTCATTGACAAGAGAATTGCAGTGTGTGACATATGGTACAAGTCGACACAGAACCTTTCCCTAGCCTTTCCTAAAATTATCATTTTAACAAACTTGTCTTTCAAACCATGTGATTGAGGGAAAAAAAGAAAATAACCAAACCAAATACTTTTGGAATAGCTCTTCAGAGTTTGGGAGTCTTGTTTTTTTCCATTTATTTCTGTTGCTTCCTCTCCTATTCATTTGATTGAGTTACCATTTCTTTGAACAACTGTGACCCTAAAGCAAAAAACTCCCTGAGTGGAATTCCATACCTAACCTCCTGGATGAGGTCCAGAATAGGAGAGGCTTTTTATTGTTATCATCCCCCCAGCCAGATCTTGACAAAAATGCAGCTGTTGCTGTTGCTAAAATGACAGACTGTGGTCCTCTTCACATTGCTTTCAGAAATAGATGGAGTGGCATGTTTGTGTGCAGCAAAGTGATGTCAACAAATTTTTCCAGATGCTTTTCTGCTGGAGGATGAAATTGTACATCAACCTCAGTGGCTCTCATGTCAAATTCTGTGTTATAGATTGGATGGACCACCAATGACTAGCTTTGAAGCTGGATAATTGAAAGCTATGAACATGAATATGTGAAATTTTTGTTGGGAAAGATGGAAAAAATGCTGATTTCAGATCAAATTGAACAAACATTTAATAGTAAGCACCTACTATGAATAAACCACTGGGGATATAAAAGCCAAACCTAAACAGATTCTGAACCAAAGTAATTTACATTGTACAATTCTTTATATTAGTAACTTCCTCCATCATAAATGGGAGCCCCAGAATAGCTAAACTAGAATCAGGATACTCTAAGATTGTTTCCATTCGAAACAATATGCCACAAGCCTTAGCAAACATGTCTACTTTTTCTTGTCAGACAAAAGAAACAATTAGTTCAAAGCAAAGGTATTTGATGAAATAGCGCAAAGAGATTCTCAAAAAGCATTCTCCTTGTAAATATAGTATATAATATTCCACAAATAGAAGCAACTAGGTGATGCAATGGGTAAAGCAAGAGGCTTGGAATCAGGACGATTCATTTTCACAAGTTCAAATCCAATGTTAGACACTTACTAGCTATCTGATCCTGGGCAAGTCACTTAACCCCGTTTGTCTTAATTCTTCACCTGCAAAATTAGGAAATGGAACCATTCCATGTTTTCTTTGCGAAGAAAATCCCAAATGGGATTACACAGAGTTGGACACAAATGAAAATGACTGAGCAACAACAAAGATCCTACAGATATATATGCTATATATGGGGAGAGTGTGTATAAAATGTATATGGAAGGACAAATTAAATTATACCTTCCATGCCTTAGGACTAACCAATGACCTGCTCTCATAAGTATCATCCTTGAAGGGCTTCCATCTTCCATGATCTTCCGTCTGCTAAGACAATGGTGTCAAATTCAATTAGAAATTTATCCCTGTGAGATACTTATTGATTTAGAACACTGCAAATTAATGTTATATATATTAATTACATATTAATATATATTATATATAGTGTTTTTATTTATGCTGTCAAACACTACCCAATTACATTTTAATGTGGTTTAGGCTGCATTAAAAAGGTTTTACAGATTGCTTACAAACAAGAATTTTGACCCCTCTACTGGATAGAGTGTTTTGAATCATATTATCGTAAGCCTGGTAGTGTGTCTGAGACTAATGTTAGGTTTTTCCTTTTTGATTGGAGGCACAGAGAAGATTAGGGATATGACTAGGCCTAGCTAGTAAGTGTTGGAGGAAGGATTCTCATTTCCATCCAAGGTTAGAGCTAACCTTCTCCAGAGGCTAATCTCTTTTATTAACTGTAGCAACTAGAAGCTATTAGACTATGACGACTGGAAGTCCGGCTCTCCTGAATCTTAGTTCTTTTCTCACATTGTCCAACATTTTCCATTCATAGAAATCTGCCTTTTTGTGAATGGATCCTTATCTTTAGCCACTCTTTGTAAGTGTTGATTGTTACTTCTTTCAGGTTCCCAATAAATCAGGTCAGGAAGAGGAGTTAATATACTGGGATCCCATATAGTAGACCTGAATTCAGGAAAACCTAAATACAAATCTTGCCTCAGGCACTGACTAGCTTATGATGCTGGGAAAATCACTTAACCTTTGTCAATTTCCTCTTCTGCAAAATGGGGATAAAAATACTACTCACCTCTCAGATTTGTGGTGAGTTTCAAATAAGATAATAATTGTAAAGTATTTAGCAGAATTCTAGGTACATAGTAAGCACTATATAAATGTCAGCTAACTTTATTATTATTATTATTATTATTATTCTCATTTATCACTAAGTACTTTGTCTTCAAATTTCACTCCATCCATCTGTATCACTCTGTGCAGATATTTTTTCCATCATCTATTGACTTCTAAACGCCTTTTTTCCTTCTTTCTCAAAAAGTTCAACATCTAACGCATAGTCTTCCTCTCAAACCCACCTGACTCCAAGATCAGTTGAACACTGACATCCAAGTACACTAACTGTCAAAATTTACATCTCTTCCATTCTATCTCAGTCACCATCAGAGTGATAACAAGGGATGAATTCATCATTGCCCACACTCTTCCATTTTCAATACTGCGAATTCTGAGATTTCTTTTTGATCCTTAATCTCTGTTGTGTTCATTTTCCTTTTGTTAATCCTTTCAAACTATGTTTAATCATGGCAGCAGCTTCTTGTTTCTTTATATATTTCTGCATGCCTAGTCACCCTTTCCAATTCTGTCTATACTTTCCTTTCTTCATGGTGCTGAGCCTAACCAGTTCAACAATTTCCTGTCTTTCAACCTGGACTGAATCCATTTTCCCCTGTTCTTTCGTTATCCACACCCTGCCAGTCCTTAATCCTAGACTTCCTCCACTATCTAGCTACTTTTTCTATTCTTACATTATTTAATGATGCCTGGAGAAATCATAAAACCAGGTCAACCAGGGAGCAAAACAAATTCATATTATTTAATCTCAACTGGGTCCTCACTGTTGCATAATAATCCTTTTTTTAATATTTCCTGATTAAATCTCCATACCCTTCCAAATCTCTTTCTTCAAGCCTCCAAATGCCACCCAACCCCTCTCTCTCAATATATCACCTTGACTCCTACTTTAGCACAAAAATTTAAACCATTTCCTATTAGTTACCTCACCTCCCCTTATTTCATGCCCTCAACCCCTCTTCAACTTCAATTAAATTATTTTTCTTTTACTCAATCTCTGATGAAGAAGTGGCTCTTCTCCTTATTAAAACTGGCTACTTGAATCTTTGGTGCCCTCTTCATTTTTTTGAGGATTCTTTACCTTTATTCATTTCCACCTTCTCCTGCTTCTCTTGTCTTCCATTTCCCTTTATTTATTGATTCATTTTCTGCTATTTACAAATATGCTCAAAATTCCTTTTTTTAATTGTTATTATCCTTTTGTCTCTTTTGCTTTTAATTTCTATACTTCTAAAAGATTCATCTGCTGTATAATGTCCTAGTTGTTTCCATTTTGTCATCTACTTACTTCTCAATTCTGTGTATTTATCTAGCTTCCATTCCAACTCCTCCACAGAAATGACTCCAAAGATTACCAGTGATTTCTTTTTTGCTAAATTAAATAATCCTTTCCCCATTTTTCATTCTCATAGATCTTTCAGTATCTGATTCCATTAATTTCCCCTTCCTTTTAGATATTATCTTCTCTATTGTTGTTAGGGACACTATTCTTTTCTGTTTCTTTTACTTTCTGACTCTTGATGAGTTTTTTTGTCTATCACCCATCACACTCTCCATATCCTAAACAAAGGTATGTCCCAAAGATTCTTTTCTTAGGCCTCTTCTAACTCTAATTACTCTTGTAGATTTTGTTGGGTTGCATAGATTCAATTATCTCCATGCAGCTAAAATCTTTTTTCTTAAGGTCCTCATTCCACACTGGAAATGTGGAATGCTGGAAATCCCACTGGTATCTCAAATACAACATAAGAGAAATGGAACTTATGGAACCTCCCTTTCCCCAAAACACATCCTTTCCAAAACTACCTTATTTCTCTTGAGAATAACACTATTGTCCCAGCCAGGTTCCTAATCTGAAATCATACTGCAATTTTTGCATTTTTTATTCTTCATGTACAAAAAATTATCAAAGCTTATCCCATCTATCCTCTCCTCTTTATTCATAGATCCTTAACCGAGCTATAGTTATAGTCTCTTAAAAAGTTTTATTGATACCCTGTTATTTTTATGTCATTATGTTTTTCACATATGCCTTCTCCCTTGGCCATCAAATTAGCCCTCCTTTGTAGCAAATAAAAATAGGCAGATCCAACTGACAATTGGCCTAATTTGATAATATATGTAACATTATACCAAGTCCCACCCCTCCACTCCACTCTCCCCACATGCCTAAAGGAGAGAGATGATTCTTTACTGCTCCATTGTCATAGTATTTATCTTATATGTGCAATTATTTGCACATTGTCTCCTCCTAAAATGTGAACTCTTTGAAGGCAAGGACCATATTCTTATTTTACTTGGTATCTACATCACTAAGCACTCCTAGTGTAATGGGCTGAGGCTTGAGTTGATGCACTGAAGTCCCAAGCACATGAGGCTAAATAGTAATTGGACCATACTCTATTAATATATAAGCTTGGAGAAAGAATGGCCCCGCCCACTCTTTATGTAAGTCCTGATGTGTTGTATAGGAAATGACGATTTTGATGGGTGGAGGCAGGGGAGTGGAAAAGGAAGGGGAAGGAGAGACTGCTTGCATTTGCCATTGCCACGGCCCTTTTCAGCTCAGACCCCCCTCTGTTAGCTGGCTTCCTGTCGCAGCTGCCCATATTGCTATCGCAATCCTTATTCATCTCTTCACTTCAATAAAGATTGAAGATTTTTCTCTTAACCTGAATTCCTGACTCCGGCTGATTTTAAATATGCGGTCATTACACCCTAGCACATAGTAAATAATAAATGCTTGTTGATCTATTGAACAACTGACTTTCTAGGGCTAAGATTAGATTAGTCAAGTAATAGTGTTTATTTGATTTTCCTTAGTTATTCTCCTCTCCAATCCATATATAGAGATATCAATATACTATTTAAGGGAGAGACAGACAGACAGAGAGAAAGAGAAAGAGAAAAAGAGAGAGAGAGGGAGAGAGAGAGACGAAGGGAGAGAGAGAGAGAGAGAGAGAGAGAGAGAGAGAGAGAGAGAGATAGAGAAAGAGAGAGAGAGAGAGATCTGACCATATAACTACCTTACTCAAAAATCTTTAATGGCACATAGTACATTTTGCATGAAATATTAACACCTTTGCCTAGCACTTGAGCCATCACAATCTGTCTCCAGTTAACCTTACCATCTTGTTTTATCCCTTTCAGAAACAGTTTGAGTTAGTCAAATTTGACTAAAAATAATTAAGAGTACTATGAACTTAACATTTGAACTCTGCTTTCTAATTAGCCAGAGCTGGCATAGTAGTAAAATATAAAACAGTGTGCCAAAATCAGGCCAGGTAAGGTTATAGAATGCACAGTAACACAATGACCATGGGTAATTTGGGAGGCTGAACCTGATCAATGTGTGTTCTTTGTTAAAGACTAAGAGTTAGGCAGAGAAATAACATATATCATATTATTATATTATATTGTACAATAATATAATAATCTTACGAGTTAGCTAGATGGTTCAATGGGTAGAGGGCTGCATCTGGAATTAGGAAGACCTGAGTTCAAATCCAGCCCAGAGACTTAACTAGCTGCATAACCTTAGACAAGTGACTAAACTGCTACTTTCCTTTTAATTTATCAGAAAAGAAAATAGCAAACTACTCTAATACCCTTACCAAGAAAACTCCACAGACAATATGGTCCATGGGGTCACAAAGAGTTGGACACTACTGAACAACTGAACAAGAATAGGACAAGCTTATTGCCATACTTTAAATGGTACTATTCAGTTACTTAGTGGGGAATATATAAACTGAATACATAAGAGGAATAAAACAGTGCCTGAAATTAATAAAAAGTTATTAATACATAAACATTTTAATCTCATAATCAAGAAATAATTGTTTATCTTTTATAAGGATATTGCAAATATTGTCATTGTTTTTATATCCTATTGTTATTGTTAGACAAGATATGTGTTATTTTCATTTCTCATGTCTTATTGTTTCATTTTATTTATTCAGAATGCACATCATCACAAGTAATTGTTTTCTGTTTTCTTTTAAAAAATATAAATCATGTCAGTATTCTATCTCTTACCTCTGTATACTTTCATAGACTGATTCATCCACACAAAAGGTGTCTCTACTCACTTCTACTTTGCTGAATTCTTACATTTTTCTCTTTCTTCAACACTCAGGTCAAGTGTCTTCTCCATTAAGCCGCTTCACTTTCTCCTAATTATTATTGCTTGTTACCTACTCAAGTTATCTTCTATTTTTCTATTTAGATCTCTCCCATTGATGGTAAGCTTTATGAGAACAATGGCTATTTCATCATCATATCTGAATTCCCAAGACCTAGTACACAGCATATGAATGTGGACCTTTGTCCCAACTCTCCCAGGCCTGTCTCCCATTACATAACTGTAGTGTACTCAAAGGTTAAAGCATAGCCGGCTTGGAAATTGAATGAATGCCTATTACTTGGGGAGTGGCTAACTAAGTTATGGTATATGAAGGTAATTAAATATTATTGTTCTTTAAGAAATGATGAGCAGGCTGATTTCAGAAAATCCTGGAAAGACCTTCATGAACTGATGTTGAGTGAAGTGAGTAGAACCAGGAGAACATTGTACATAATAAAAACAAAATTATGTGATGATCAATTGTGATCGACTTGGCTCTTCTCCATAATGCAGCAATTCAAGGTAATTCCAATAGTCAGGATGGAAAATGCCAATCACATCCAGAGAGAGAAAACAATGGAGATTGAATGTGGAGCAAACATTTGTTTGTTGATGAAAGCATTTGTTTTCTTTCTCATTTTTTTTCCCCTTTTGGTCTGATTTTTCCTACATAACATGACAAATATATTTAAAAAGATTGCTCATATTTTACTAAATCAGATTACTTGTTGTCATGTGGGGGAGGGAATAAAGAAAAGAGGAAGAAAATTTTAGAATACAAAGTTTTACCAAAATGTTGAAAATTATTTTTATATATATTTGGAAAAATAAAATACTATTAATAAAAAAAAAAAAAAAGCTTACCCAACTCTAGTCAGAACAGCCTGCTGAAATTCATCCAGCAAACTTGCTGACATGGCATAATTACCATTTCATCTTCCTTGTTCTGAGTGAATCAGGTAAATTTTTAAAGATTCTTGTTTTGCTACTGATCTACATTCCCTGACCCTACCATACCACTGGTGATGTGACTGCTGCCATGACAAGGCCTTTGTCTGAAAATTCTGTTTAAACCCAGGCTCTCAGAGGTTCTGGGATTTTATCTAGAAGTTATATCTTTCTGTTCCACTAAGCCACAATCCAGCATGTTGTCTCATAATACAGTGAGACTAAAGAAAACTACATGTGACACTCTCCCTAACTGAATTGCTCATACTTTCTCCTGCTCCTCTTAGAGGCTGTGAATGTCAACATCATTCTAACTTCTCCTAGTGTTGCTGAGTGGCATTCAACAGAACAGAGTACTCAATTTGTATGAAGACAGGTATTTAATAAATACCTTTTGAATTCAATTAAGTTTAATTCATTTTCTTGGGGAAAAGAAAGCACATCTAGTTATATAAACAAATAGGAAGCATTTTCTCTTTTAAAATAATAATGTCATAGTTATGTAGGACCTGAAGGTTTATGAAATGCTTTCTTCAGGACAATCCCATGAATCCAATGGTACAGATATTATTATTACCATTTTACAGATGAGGAAATTGAGATTTAGACAGATTGCAATCTTGTACTATGAGCAAGCACTATGTATAACTATAATATATAACAAGCAAGACTTTTTACTGCTTCCAAGTGTAGCATTCCTCTCACTAGCCCAACTTGCCTCCAAGGAACTTCTAGGCTATTCGCAATAGCAGGCAAAGATTAATTCACCCAAACAAGAGCTCCAAACTGATCTAGTATTTAGACTGTAACTATGAGACAGTGGGAAAAGCCTAAATAGATAGTTTTAAGGCCAAGGTATACCATTGTATAACATTGCATAAGTTTCCTTACCTGTGGCTCTGTGGACAGAGTAGAAAGGTTTTTTTTGTTTTTTTTTTAATAGCTTTTTATTGGCAGAACATATGCATGGGTAATTTTTCAACATTGACCTTTGCAATCATTCCTATTCCAACTTTTCCCTTCTTTCCCTCCACCCCCTCCCCTAGATGGCAAGTACATTTTAACATTATACATTTTATATTTATTTTAAACATTTTAAAGTATCTTTTATATACAATATATGGATATATATTTATACAGTTCTCTTGTTGCACAAGAAAAATTGTATTTAGAAAGATAAAAATAACCTGAGAAGAAAAATAAAAATGCAAGCAATTCACATTCATTTCTCGGTGTTCTTTCTCTGGGTGTAGCTGGTTCTGTTTATCACTGATCAATTGGAACTGATTTGGATCCTCTCATTGCCGAAGATAACCACTTCCATCAGAATATATCCTCATATAGTATTGTTGTTGAAGTGCATAATGATCTCCTAGTTCTGCTCATTTCACTTAGCATCAGTTTATATAAGTCTCTCCAGGCCTCTCTGTATTCATCCTGCTGGTCATTTCTTACAGAACAATAATATTCCATAACATTCACATACCACAATTTACCCAACCATTCTCCAATTGATGGACATCCAATCAGTTTCCAGTTTCTGGCCACTATAAACAGGGCTGCCACAAATATTCTTGCACATTCGGGTCTCTTTCCTTTCTTTAAGATATCTTTGGAATATAAGCCCAGTAGTAACACTACTGGGTCAAAGGGTATGCACAGTTTGATAGCCTTTTGAACATAGTTCCAAATTGCTCTCCAGAATGGTTGCCTCTGTTCACAATTCCACCAACAATGCATCAGTGTCCCAGTTTTCCCACATCCCCTCCAGCATTCGTGATTCTCTTTTCCTGTCATCTTAGCCAATCTGACAGGTGTGATATATACATAGATTTAAGATAGATAGATATTTATAGAGCGCATTTAATAGTTGATTCTGAGAAGGAAACCATAGGTTTCACCAGACTGCAAAAGAGGTTCATGACACAAATATGTTTAGACTTATACTAGTTCAGGTTTAAAGTCCCTTCCATGGACTCTGTGTGTGTGTGTCTCTCTCTGACTTTTTTTCTCTTTCTCTATCTGTGTCTGTCTGTCTTTCTCCATATCTGTCTCTCTCTATCACTCTGTCTCTCTGTTTCTGTCTCTGTCTCTCCTCTCTCTCTCTCTTTCTCTGTGTGTATGTGTGTGTATGTATCTCTCTGTCTGTCTGTCTCTTTCTCTCTGTTTCTCTGTGTCTGTCTATCTTGTTGTCTGTCTTTCTCTGTCTGTGTGTCTGCGTCTCTGTCTCGGTCTCTCTCTATATGTCTTTGTCTCTGTCTTTCTGTCTCTGTCTCCCTTTCTCCTTCTTTCTCTCCCTCCCTTCTCCTCTATCTCTCATTCTCATTCTCTCTCTCTGTCTCTTCTCTCATTCATTCTCTCTCTCTCTCTCATTCATTCTCTCTCTCTCTCTCTCTCTCTCTCTGTCTCTCTCTCTCTCTCTCTCTCTCTCTCTCAGAATTGAGGGATTAGAACAAGTGATAGTGAGAATTGAGTGAACTATACTGACTCCATGTTATGACTCAATTCTGCATGTAAATCAGTTCTTTCTATGCACTTAGGAATCTACTCTAATTTCTGTCAGGGGACAATCTAGTTCAATTGTGGGAATTATGAGAGGGCTCCATTACATTGTTTAAACCTAATCTTGCATGGCTGGGAAACTAGACCACTTCTACCTATTGCTTACAGGCCCTTAGGTTCTGCTGACCAGAAACCCAGTCAATCCTGAAGATTTGTGCAAGGAGTTTTCTCACAATTACACTCTTCAAGAAATCCATTTGTCTTATCTGAAAACTGATCTTGTAGCAATCAGTTATTGCTTCCATCTTCCTTTGATTGTATATGGAAACTTGGAATGAGTGGGACACCTCTGTTTCTGAAATCAGGAAATTGTATTGTTCAATCTTCCTCTACTAACTTGGAAAGACTCTAATCTTTTCTTCAAATAGAAATCAAATTACTAAATGTTACTTCCTTTTTGATTGTTTTCTTTTAGTTAATTGGTCTTATTTGATTGTTTTCTATACAAAAATGTCCATCTCCTCCTATTTGGGGTCTAATGCCAAAACTGAGGAAGGCTATTAGGCAAGATTTGTTGGTTTTTTGGCATGCATTGTTTAATAAATTTATATGCTTAGAAGCACAAACCTTTGTTGCTTCAGTCATTTCATCCTTCAACCATCACATCTCCAGGCATGTTGTCCCTATCTACTTTCTGATATAATACTTCCTTTGAATATAAGACCTTTTGCTTTATTTCTGGGAAATAGGTTTCCAATTTTTTTGGAAACTACAATTTATTATTTGATACTTTTTTAATGAAAATATTATATAGCATATATATTTACATTTGCATATGAAATATATGTGTGTATATATTATATAATCTAATAATGCTAATACCTATTAGCTATTTCTCTATAACAAAGATTAACATATCCAGAGGTATGCTGGAGCCAATTCTAAGAGAAAACCAATGACTAAATTTTAAGTGTCACCATTTAAACTTTGGCAACAAATGCTATAAATTAAGATTTGGGATTTTTTGTTGTTGTTGATAAAAATAATGGATAAAATGTCGAGGATTAACTTTTAAAATGTGTCCTGAATCCTTTTACTCCCTTTCTGGAGACCCACTTATTAAAAATTTACTGGCCAATTATTACTAGATACATCCTTCCTGCTGCCCTACTGAGAGGGAATAGCTTTCACTCAAAGGAGACAAAACTGTTCCCAGGATTCAGTCAGCCCAGATTCCCTAATGCAGCTCCACAGTATAAAAAAATCCCATCTAACATGGCTCTTTTCAACAATGAGGTGATTCAGGCCAATTCCAATAGACACGTGATGAAGAAAGCCATCTGCATCCAGAAAGAGGACTAGGGGGACTAAATATAGATCATAACATAGTATTTTTACCTTTGTTGTTGTTGTTTGCTTGCTTTTTTTTCTTATTTTTCCTCTTTTTGATTTGATTTTTCTTTTGCAGCATGATAAACATGGACATTTGTTTAACGTAAAATAGATAATATATTATAATATACAATCATTATATATCATATAATTAACATATAGTGTGCATATTATATATTATCACATATAATAAAATATATTAACTTATTTAAATGTGTATAGAAGAATTATACATGTTTAACCTATATTGGATTACTTGCTGTTGGTAGGGCTAGGGGAAGGGAGGGAAAAAAAATGGAATGTAAGATTTTGCAAGGGTGAATGTTGAAAATAAAAGGCTATCATTTTTTTAAAAAATGCCATCCAAGTGGAGTCTGGGACCCTACTCTTGGGTAATTTCCTTCCAGGTAAATAGAGGAGGGCACATATCCAGAGAACCTAAGTGCTATAGTATCCTTATTGTATATTTTTCTTGTGTTAAGGCAAATTTAACATTTTTTTCTTAACTGTTCAATGATTTACTAGGGCCTCATTTCATTCCAACATTGAAGTTGAATTAAAAGAGTACTGGCATTAGAGTTGCCTCTAGTATAGGAAGTTATGGAAAAGTGGAGAAAATATTGGAATTTAAAGTCAATAAACATGGCTTTGAAATCCAATTCCACTTCTCACTAGTTGCATGACCTTGGGTGAGTCATATTGGAAGTCTGTTCCTCAGTTTCATAATCATTAAAATGAGGATGATAATAGCATGACAAAGGGCTATTGTATAGAAAGGGCAGTATAAGTTTAATATTATATATAAATATCAGTTATTATTTTATAATATATTATTATATTTTTATAATATTAAAATCAATTGCAAGTTTTGGTTTTGGTTTTTTTTCCAGTAAGTTTTTTGATGTTCCTTAAGATTCCAGGAAATCTTGTATAAGTTCATGAAGCTAATGTGAGCAGTGCTATGATATGATTAGAAACCAAACTCTTTTCTAAGGCCTAAGGGCATCTAGTCAGTTATTTTGACTGTGCCATTAGTTTTTTTTAAATTTTTAATAGCTTTTTATTTACAAGTTATATGCATGAGTAATTGCATTGACAATTGCCAACCTTTTGTTCCAATTTTCCCCCTCATTCCCCCTACTCTCCCCCCCCCCCCCATGGCAGGATGACCAATACATGTTAAATATATTAAAGTATAAATTAAATACAAAATAAGTATACATGTCCAAATCATTATTTTGCTGTACAAAAAGAATCAGACTCTGAAATATTGTACAATTAGCCTGTGAAGGAAATCAAAAAATTCAGGTGGGCAAAAATATAGGGACTGGGAACTCTATGTAGTGGTTCATAGTCATCTCCCAGAGTTCTTTCGCTGGGTGTAGCTGGTTCAGTTCATTACTGCTCCATTAGAACTGATTTGGTTCATCTCATTGCTGAAGATGGCCAGGTCCATCAGAATTGATCATAATATAGTATTGTTGTTGAAGTATATAATGATCTCCTGGTCCTGCTCATTTCACTCATAATCAGTTCATGTAAGTCTCTCCAGGCCTTTCTGAAATCATCCTGTTAGTCATTTCTTACCAAACAATAATATTCCATAATATTCATATACCACAATTTATTCAGCCATTCTCCAATTGATGGGCATCTACTCAGTTTCCAGTTTCTGGCCACTATAAAGAGGGCTGCCACAAACATTCTTTGTGCCAATAGTTATTACCAACTAATAAATTAGCAATTTTTTAATTAAATGTTTATTATGTGTCATTCATTGTGACACTATGGGAATACGGAGATAGAACAATTCCTATCTTGGAGGAGTTATTAACCTATTCTCAATTTATTTTCTCAATCTATCTTGCCCTAAACTGTTTTTTATTTTTTTAATTTGACTTTTTACCTTCTCTGATCCTTCCTTGCACTAATACATCCTCAGGTCATGGATTGGGTCTCCTGATTCTACCACCACAACAAAACATTTAGGTAGAATTTCAAGATAGGGTTTTGAACTTTATTTGGTAGGAAATGATAAAATAATTAAGGAACAAAAATTATAGCCATAATTGATTTTAAACATATTTTTTTGTGGCTGTGCTGAAATGGAAGCATCAATTGTGACCAGATTCTGAGAGACAACGCTGTTAAATTTAGCCTGAGAACACTGTTGGTTGCAGATAAGGCTGCAGTTAACAGTTTAATTGATGGTGGGAAATCAAGAATAAATGTTACAGGAAGCTGGTAGTATAGGGTAGAAGTCTTGGGGTTAGACTATTTGTAAAGAGTCATGAGGGTAGAAGAAAATGAGAAATCTGAATTAGAAAGTTATGCCTATTGGTTATATAAAGGAAAGACGTAATACCTAAAATATAACATCCTGGATGTTCTGGATATACTGGTTTTGATCTATTCCTATTAACCACACACACACACACACACACACACAGAGAAAGAGAGAGAGAGAGAGAGAGAGAGAGAGAGAGAGAGAGAGAGAGAGAGAGAAACAGAGAGACAGAGACAGAGAGAGACAGAGAAAAAAGAGACAGAGACAGAGACAGAGAGAGAAAGACAGAGACAGAGACAGAGACAGAGACAGAGAGACACATAGAGAGAAAGATCCATCCAGCTCACTAAGCTGATGTACATAACAATGGAAATTGGCAGCATTTCCCCCTTATTCAGCTGTGGACAGGACCGAAAGGTGTCAAATATGTAAAACCAGAGATATATTTCAGACTTGGAATGGGAAGAGAAAACATGGTCTGAGAAGAACCATCCTGAAATGTTTTTGAAAAGCATTTTTTTTCAGATAAGAGAAGAGATAGACTAAAACCATGGAGTCTGTGTCCATGTTTGACGATTAATTTTTATTCTTCTAACCAAATTTGCCTTTAAAGGGTTTCCTGCTCTACATCTGGGGATAACAGCTCTGGAGCAGAAATGTGTTAAGGTTTAATAGCTGCTCCTTGTGTAGCCTCATTGGGAATGATGGTAGGGCCAACATCCTGGTCCCTAAGTGTTCTGAACTTTGAAGGGAGCTCTGGGCACAAATCTCGGGAAAAGGATTTTAACCTTTTAAAAGCTTACTTTTAAAAAAAGAGAGAGAACTTTTTTTTAACTATTAAAGCTTTTTATTTTCAAAACATATGCATAATTTTCAACATTCACCCTTGCAAAACTTTATGCTCCAAATTTATCCTCCTTTCTCCCCACCCTCTCCCCTAGACAGCAAGTATCCAATATATGTTAAACATGTGCAAAATTTCTGTACATATTTCCACAATTATCATGCTGCACAAGAAAAATTAGATCAAAAAGGGAAAAAATGAGAAAAATGCAAGCAAACAACAAAAAATGAAAACACTATGTTGTGATCCACATTCAGTCACCACAGTCCTGAGTGCAGATGGCTCTCTTTATCACAAGACCATTGGAACTGGCCTGAATCATCTCATTGTTGAAATGTCCATTAGAAATGATCATCATATAATCTTTCTTTTGCCATGTACAATAATCTCCTGGTTCTACTCACTTCACTTAGCATCAGTTCATGTAAGTCTCTCCAGGGCTCACTAAAATCATGCTGCTGATCATTTCTTATAGAACAATAATATTACATAACATCCATATACCATAACTTATTCAGTTATTTTCCAACTGACGAACATCCACTCAGTTTTCAGTTAAAACTTACTCTTAAATATTTTTAGTTCTTGTTTTGTTTACAAACTTGAATTCCTTAGTCATGATATCTGAAGATGATATTGTTCTGCTTTACTATGTGATATTGTTATTCAGGGCCCAATTGCAGATTCATTGCCCCAAGGATCTGAATTTTTTCTCCATTAATGCGGTAAGGGTGGTCTTAGTTACTTACTTCCTTGGTGGGTGTGATTTTTCACTTCTTTTACCTGATCCCTCTTGGTCCTAATGGTACAGTCAAAATGACTGACTAGGTGCTCTTAGGCCTTAGAAAAGAGTTTGGTTTCTAATCATATTATAGCACTGTTCACATTAGCTTCATGAACTTATATAAGGTTAATATTAAGGAATATCAAAAAAAACTTTCTGGAAAAAACCCCAAACTGAGAATTGATTTTAATATTACAAAACTAAAATACTATATTATAAAATAATAACTAATATTTATGTAGAATATTAAATTTACACTGCTCTTTCCATACAATAGCCCTTTGAGGGAGGTTGTGTCATGCTATTATCATCCTTATTTTAAAGATTATAAAACTGAGGAATAGACATCCAATATATGGTCATACAACTAGAATTGGAATTGTTCTCTCTCTGTCTCTCTATTTGTGTTTGTGTGTATATGTGTGTACATGGTACTTCTTAAGTAGGTAAGTCATGTAGTCAGCATATAAGGAAGAATATGATATATAATATGGCTAGAAATGTATTTTAGGAGCAGGTATTGGGGTAAAAATAACAAATTGGAAACTAAATGGCTATATGGAGAGGTGGAAAAAAAGAGGGAGAAGTTGAGTATAATACTAAGGCTGTGAACCTCAGTTTCTGGATGGATGATGTACTCTCCATAGAAATAGTAAAATCAACAAGCACAAAAGCTGAAATGAGAAAAAAACTGACACAGATAACAAACATGATATGGATTAAAAATAGCAAAGGATACTAAGGAGGAAAAAGAAATCTGATGAGAGGGAAGAAGAGAAACCCAAGAGAAAACAATGTCATGAAAACTCAGGAAGTAGAGATTATCTAGGAAGAGCAATCAGTCAACAATACCACATGCTGCAGAAAAGTTGAGAAAGATGAAGACTGTGGAAAAACCATTATATATGGCAATTAATAGATCATTGGTAATTTTGGAGAAAGGAGTTTTAATGAAATGATGAGGTTAGAAGCCAGATTAAAAAGGTGTGAGTGAAAGAAGAGAAAATAGAGGTACCTAGTACATTATAGATGGCTTGATAATTACCACTGACTTCAAAAGTTTAAGCAGTCTAAATTGAATACCAAGATTAAAAGAGAAAAAGACCCAGAAACTGGCAAATGGAGAACAGACTAGATTTTATTGTTAAACAGATATGATTAGCATCCAACAACAGCACCAATTTAGGACAAAAAATCATTTGTAAAACACAACTGAAAAGAATGAGGGAAAATTACAAATAGAACTGCCTTCTTAAAAAAAGTGAAAAGTTACAAATAGTAAAAACAGAGGTACAGAAATCTTGGCATGCAACATAACCTTCCATCATATTTTCACATCTATTTATACCATTCTAATGGTATTCACAGATGAAACTGAACAAAAGAAAAAACGAGATAGGAAATGAAACAAATTTTTCAGTATTTTTATAATGATCACATTAATCATCACAGAATTGCAAAACTTTAGAATTGGAAGAGACCAGTTTCTATATAGTACACCACATAACTTTTTAAAAAGCAATCTTCAATAAAAAATTTTGTTGTTCAGTCATATCCAACTATTTCCTTCCTCCATGAGGAAACTGTTATGTGACTTGCTCAGTGTCTGAGTTCACATTTGAATTCAAATTTTCCTGCCTTCAGGTCTGGAGCTCTATGGACTGCTACCTAGTTGCCCTCAATATAATATATAGAATAAGTAAATTAGATTGGACAATTTTATCCATTGTCTTGCTTTGTCTTTGGAGGAAAACAAACTAACTTTGATGCTTTTTTTTTTTTTTTAAAGTTATCTTAACATTAGGTCCTCTTATCTACAAGATTATCATCCTTACCTTCTTCAACTAATCATCATATAATATGGACTCAAAGCCTTTTAACCTCCTAGTTATGTCCTCTGAAAACTCTACAGTTTATGTGTTTTTCTTAAAGTGTGGCATCCCAAAATGAAAACAACATCCAAATTCTGGGCTGACCAGGGCAAACTAGAAAGGGGAGTCACCTACTTATTTCTGGAAGCTGAAAATTGCAATACTGTTTTTAGCTTCCATATGTGCCCCCTCCACCAATTTTAACCAACCTACTGTCTAATTATTTCTCTAATCTTATACTTGTAGAATTGTTGAGCGTTTGTTTTTTGTACCAAATATATGAATTTAGATTTAAGACCACTAACTTTCATTTTCTTAGATTTGAGCAAAAAACTATTTTTTTTGAATTTCAATTGCATTACCTGGTGTGTTAGTTAAGGAATAGCTAAGTGGTTCAGTGGATAGAGCATTGGGTTTGGAATTAAGAAGATTCATCTTCCAGAGGTCAAATCTAGCCTTAGACACTAAATATGTTACCCTGGACAAGTTATAACCCTCTTTTTCTCAGTTTCCTCATTTATAAAATGAGTTAGAGAAAGAAATGGAAAATCACTTAATATATTTGTCAAGACAATTCCAAATGGGATCACAAAGAATCAGAGATGCCTGACTAAACAATAGTACTAGTAACTATGTCGTCTAAAAATTTGCTAATCATACCAACAATTCATTTATCCAAATCATTGCTAAAAATGTTAAACAGCAAAAGGCTAGGCACAGATCCCTGATTCTCTCACTGAAAATTGCCTGTTATGTTGATATTGAACCATCAACTATTCTTTGAATCCAGCCATTTAACTACTTCTGAGTAAACATAATTGTATTATCATTTTATCCATATCACTTCGCCCTTTCCATAGGAATAATATCAGATAGTTTATAAAATGTTTTGTCATAATCCTGGCAATGCTCAAAGGAGCTCTGATATTATCTCCACACATGGAGAGGCTAAGCAATTTGCTTCCAAGAAAGTTGTGATAATATTTTCATAAAAGTGCCTTGAATAGAATTGAACATATAAAGATGTTTTAAAACTGGTTCAGTCTACTAGTTGTATGATTAAGAGAAGCTCTCTTTTGTTTTCACTGTTTTAGTGATGGAATCCAGGGAGAAACAATAATGTAAAGGATGAGACCTTGGAATTTTTGGCTCTCAAAGGCCCCAAGGGTCTATGAAAATGACCCTAGTTTCTTTGCCTGCTTTGACATTTCTTCTATTTTTTTTTTATTTTTGAGGTGAAAGGAGTATATATTTCAAGCTTTTGAATTTCAAAAAATCAGGCAACTAAATATGCTGATCTCATGGTTTTTAGATGTCCTGGTATCCAGGTATGTCAAGAGTCTGGATTTTCTAGTTAGCTTAGCACTGATGCTCTGAGGATCAAGAAGGGAGGCTCAAGAGTAACCTGGAAATCTTTTCTGGATCAAGTAGCAGGGTGATTCCTTTAGTCTGGGATTCCTGCCCTGGCAATTCCTTTGCAGGCTTGTTTAGATGTTAGAACTGAGACACTTCTCTATGCCTTAGGTCTAAGTACACACCACTGCTTCTGTTGATTCTTGAAGTTTTTCCTTTCTAAAGATACTGTACAGGGTCTTCCTATCAGGGAATATCTACTCCCCACTCCCACTCCCCCATGCATGGGGTCTCTTTCATAGTCTGCACTGGGTCTGTGACTGGAGCTGGACAAGAGGTTACTAGCTGGCACTTGTCCCTATCTCAGGGTCCCTGAAAAGGTCTAGTAGAGACCTGGTATGGGCTTGGGACCTCCTCTTGCTCTAGTACACTTTCACTAGTACTCTTCTAGGATGCTGGAGTGTACAGCATGCAGAGACCTAGAAAGTACTACATGCTCCTGGCCCAACCTTTCTCCAGTGACCACAAACCACTCTGTCTTTTTCCCTGTGTCTAGCTGAATTGGACGAATGACTATGGCTTTTCCTTTATTTCTCCATCAGGATTCAGTCAGGATTCAAGTGCAATTTTTAGATCTGTTTGAAGATGTTTTGTAAAGAATTCATTTTTATTTCTTCCTAGCACTCTTCTATCTGAGCTCTGGCTCTCAAGAGGATTCTTTTTTCCCCACTCAAAATTTTGTTTTTTTCCAATTACATATGAAGATAATTTTCTCAAGGGCATTCTTAATAACAATCAAAATAGAAAACAGTCTCTTGTAAATTCTTTTAGCAGATCACATCTTTACAGTCATACAACCAACTGAAAAGTGAAGAAAATATAAGCCTATGGTGTTTGTTGAGTAACAAAACAAAACGTTTAACTCAATTGAGAAAAATATTGTTTTAGATGTTCCACTACTGAAAACAAACAAACAAAAAAGAATCTCTCATGCATATGTTACAATTATATAGGAGTCTTTGAAATGAATAAACATAAAGAATTTAATTCTGTTGGGCAACAACAGTTTAGCTAGGGCACTGATTACCAAAAGAAGGCTAAAGAGGAGAGCCATCAGGAAAATCCATTTAGATCAAGCATTCTGAGAATGATTTTGAAATGCTTACCAAAGAACACTTGGAAGAAAAAAAAGGCCATGATTTTTGTCCTTTAACATTTAAAAGATCCATGTGAGTGAAGGACTAGATTTTTTTTTTATGGATGGCCATACACATCAGATCTAAGATCAATGGGTTGAAATTAGAGAGGCAAATTTAAGCTTAGTGTCAGAAAAAGCTTCCTAGCAACTAGACTGTCCAAGTCAAATGAATTGCTTCAGGAAGTGACGTACTCTCCATCTTCAAGAAGAAACTGGATACTTTGGAGAAGGAATACTAGATTTGAAATCAGAGAATCTGTCTTCCAATCATTTTGTCACATTACCTTTGTGGTGTTGGGCAAGTTATTTGAATTCTGTTGGCCTCTGTTTCCTCATCTGAATAAATTAAAGGATTGGGCTAAATAACCTCTATAAAGGCTTTCTACTTCTGGATTTATTACCCTATGACTATTGAGTAGAGAAATTACTCTTTTTTTGTTTTATTTTGTAGTAGTAGCACCTCTAAAACAGTGTTTTTTCTCAACTGAGTTAAATGTTTTGTTTGTTAATTAACAAACATTGTAGGTTCATATTTTCTTCACTTTTCATTTGGTTGTATGACTATAATCATGTGATAGAGAAATACTTTTTTTTAAATTAAAGCTTTTTTATTTTCCAAATATAAACATGGTTAATTTTTGACATTCACCCCTACAAAAACCTATGTTCTAATTTTTTTCCCTCCCTTCTCCCTCCTTTCTCCCTTCCCATTCCCCACTTGGCAAGTAATCCAATATATGTTAAACATATGCAATTCCTCTGTATATATCTCTACAAATATTATGCAGCACAAGAAAAGCCAGATCAAAAAAGAAAAAAAAATGAGAAAGAAAACAAAATGCAAGTAAACAACAACAAAAAGAGGGAAATTACTATGTTATTGTGCACATTCAGTTTCCACTGTCCTTTCTCTAAGTGCAAATGACTTTCTTCATTATAAGACTATTGGAACTGGTCTGAATCACCTCACTGTTGACAAGAGCCATGACCATCAGAATTGATCATCATACAATTTTGCTGTTGCTGTGTATAATGATCTCCTGGTTCTGCTCATTTCACTTAGCATCAGTCTAGTAGAGAAATTCTTAACCAGATATAGTTTAGTTTATGTAGCTTCAGAAATTCTTTCCCAAACTGAGATTCTTTAAATCTTTGTAAAATTGCTTACCATTATTATAGAGCTGTTGTGAGAATCAATGAAAAAACCTTTAATGTTCTTTCAATATACATGCAGCACTATGGACATAAGGAATTTTTATGTGGATTACAACAGAAGAATAGAAAAATAGATTGTGGAAGGGCAGAAAAGGAAGAGGGAGTCAGTTGCACAGAGTATGTCAATCCAGTTAGTAATGCTAGGATAGAGAAATTTGATTGGTGTTCAAGAAAACAACCTCCCTACTTCCAATCCCACTTTTCTAAAAAAAAAAAAGTTTTGCTGTAACTTATTTAGCCTTTAAAAGATTATAGTGATAAAAAAAAAAAAGTTATGACAGTGAATGCTTTTTGGCCCAGCTATAACACTAGCAGGCCTATATCTCCCTAAGAAGAAGAAATAACAGAAACTATATGACAAAATTATTTACAATAGTTCTTTTTCTACTGGCAAAAACCTGAAAACTATAAGTACATCCATGAATGAAGGCAAGGTTGAATAAAATCTATAACATAAATATGATGGAATACAACTGTATTGTAAAAAAAAAAAATGAGCAAATAAGAAAACATAAGCATTTTATAAGCACCTATTATGTGCCAAGCAGTATACTAAGCTTTTTATACAAGTATTATCTTATTTTGAACCTTAAAACAACCTTGCAAGGTAGGTGTTATAGGACATGCACTTTCTTTAGTGTGCTAAATTTCTTGCATGTCTGCAGATCAACACCTAACAAACTCTCCTATAATTTATAGTATTGGAAAGCTGCCTGGAGTACTAAGAAGTATACTATGGAAAAAAACCAAATCACAGAATCTGAGCATTGGAACAAATCTCAGCAGTCATTTATTCCAACTCTTAAAAAAAAAAAAAGATTCCTTAGCTCTAAAATACCTAACAGGAAATCATCTAGCCTCTACTTGGAGAACTTCAAGGAGAGAGAAATCCATCACTCCCAGGACATACACCTTTCCAATTTTGGCCACCTCTAATGTGGTAGGACATGTATCCTCATAGAAAGACTTTGCCTTTTTAGGAACTTCCACCTAGTATTCCTGATTCTGCCTCTGCTCCCCCAAATCTTCTGTTCTCTAGGCTAAACATCACCATTTTCTTAAACTAATCCTCATACAGTATGAATTCAAGTTTCTTCATTATGCTGGCTGCCTTTCTTTAAATACCCAACTTAGCCATGTCCTTCTTAAACTATGGTATCCAACAATGAGGACAGAATATAGTGGAACTATTTCTTCCCCATTCCTGGAAGTTATGCTCCTTTTAATGCAGCTCAAGATTATATTACTTTATTTTGCTGGCACTGCACAAGGCTGATTCATTGATCTTTCAGTAAGGCAAATACTGACGGAAAAGGAATTGAGCCCACATAAAGCCATTATCCAAGGAAGCTTGGGCAATGCGTTCCTCATTCTGAAACTATTTCTCTTGTTTCTCCTCCAATGACTACAATGGAATAAATTACTACTCTGCCCCCAATTTACTTCATCCAGACTCATTATTTATTATTGCTGTCCTGGGCTTGGGTAAAGCCTCAATTGTTGGACTGGATCAGTCAAGAACCTGAATTACACATTTCCATGATTCAGCTTAAGACCAGAAGCTCAGCTATTATATCTCTTGCCATCACAATCATATCTTGTCTTAGCCACCTCCCTCTAAAATTTCCATCCATCTATCTTTCCCTTCTATCTGAATCTGGATTCTATTATTAAGATATTTTCCTTTATTTATACTCTTTTTCTTTTCCTATATTCTGTCATGCACAGAGATATGGCTCTCAACTTCCTCCCATTTACCAAAAGACACTACTCCTGGGTCCCTCTCTAACACTGGATTTACTTTCTGGACCAAGAAGAGGAGGAGCAAGTATATCCCTCTTCTATTTCCATCCCTTCCTTTTAAAAGATCCATCACTTAACAAATTCTCCTCCTTTTGAGATTTACAACATTCAGATACATCATTATAAACCAAATTCTAGTGATAGTTTCCCACTTGTTCCCAGTTTATTCACTTTCTTTTCTCAAAGTTTGGCTAATGTCAACTCCATACCCTACATTTGTACTTGGGGTCATCAGGGCACAGATAGTGGGGGAACCCTGGGTAAGGTATAAGACCCTTCAGCCCAAAGGGAACCTGCTGACAATGTCTGGTTCAGCTCCCCATCTCCCTTTGGTGCCTCTCACCTTTTCTGAGAAGTCAAGGAGGGTGTGACCAACTTGTCTTCTACTTGAAACAAGGGATACTTACAGTAAAGAGGAATTTACATATCAATAGTAGGGTGCTTATAGTTAGCCCTTGCTGTGATGATGTAATACTACTATAGTAAGCACTTGGGAAGTGTGCTGTGGTGATGTGGTGATAAAATGGATCTATAGTTGGCACATATTCACTGTGTTGTAGTGTTGTAATCATACTAAGGTATTTAGGCGCTGAGAGGACTTGAAATAAACAGACTCCATCTTTGACCATCCTTGTGTTTCTCCTGCTTTATCACTCCTCCACTAAGACTAAGGACTCAAGTTGGTCCCGTGATCCTCCAGAGAGCCAGTCCAGATAGTATATTTTGGCACCCCAGCATGAGGGTTCTAGAAAGCATAGTGCATTTTGGAACTCCAACTTGGGAGCTCTAGAAAGCACACTACAATCAGTATGTTTGTTAATATTCCCATAAACACCCTGCTCTCTGGTTCAGCAGCCCCTTTAACTCCCATGAATTTACCTTCATTCCACATCAGCCACATACAAGGATGGTCACACTTTTCTTATTACCATCACCCCTATAGGTTCTACTTCCATCTTCAAGAATTCTGAAACTTTTGAATTCAATTATAAATTTCATTGTACGCCTACAATAAGACTATACAACAAGCAATTCTGACAGATATGGCTCTCTTAAACAGTGAGAGGATTCAAACCAGTTCCATTTGCTCAGTGATGAAAAGAGCCATCTATACCCAGAGAGAGAATCGTGAGGAACACAGTGTGGAACACAACATAGCATTCTCACTCATGTTACTTGCTTGCATTTTGTTTTCTTTCTCAGTTTTTCTTTTCCTTCTTTCTTGATCTGATTTTTCTTGTGCAGCACGATAACCACAAATATGTATACATATATTGGATTTAAATTTTGTTTTAACATTTAACATGGACTGCCTGACAACTAGGAGAGGAAGTGAGGGGAAGCAGCTAAACTGACACGTCTAATTTAGACTTTCTATCTTCAATGTTTCTGTTTTACACAATCTGTCCTTTATCCCCACAATGAATCTCTCCTCTCCTCAATTTTCTTTCGTGGCTCACTTGATGTTCTGCTTCTAAGAGTCTCATTCTGATCTTCTGCAATCATTAATATTCTCCTCCTCTCCAAAATTGCTTTGGATGCACTTTGCTTATATTTATCATGTTACTATTGTTTCTTTCAAATATACTAGTCTTTTGAACTAAGAACTATTTTTTTTTCTGAATTTGCTTAATAAATTTCTACACCCCTCCCCACATCAAACCAGAATGGTACTTCCTATTTGCATATGCAATCCTCCCCTCAATTCCCAATAAACCAGTCGGAGTCCTTGCCCTACTGGCCTCTATCCTAATCCTCCTAATTATGCCTCTACTTCTGCCAATCTAATCACATTTACCTGAATCGGTGGCCAATCTGTAGAGCAACCATTTATTATTATCAGTCAACTGGCCTCTATGCTTTACTTCCTGCTAATTATTGTCCTTATGACTCTTGCAGGGAATAAATATATGGGCACCTAGCTAGCATGGTTTTATTGTTAGACCTATACAGGACTCTAACAAAGTCCTTTGTGAAGCTAATGCCAATGCTTTTCTTATGCTGTGCTATTTCTCAAGAGAATATTAGCAGAAGAGAACTTTTTTATGATTTTTTTTTGTTTTCAACATTTACTTTATAATATTTTAATTTCCATTTTTTCCTCCTTTACTCCTTCCTTTTCTTCCTCCCCAAAATGGCAATCAATCTGATTTTGGTTATAATGGACAATCATATTAAATATATTTCCCATCAAGTCATGTTGGGAAAGAAGAATCAGAACAAAAGAGAAAAACCACAATAAGGAAAAAAAAAACAATAAAAAAGTAAAAATAGTTTTCTTTGCTCTACATTCAGACTCCATGGCTCTTTCTTTGGATTTTCCATCATGAGTCTTTTTGGAATTGTTTTAGATCATTGTATTGCTGAGAAGTATAACATCTATTAAATCTGATCATCCACAGAAGATTGCTGTTATTTATGCAATGTTCTTCTGATTCTTGTTCACTTTACTCAGCACCAGTTCTTGGAAGTCTTTCCAAGTGTTTCTGAAATCCACCTACTCATCCTTTCTTATAGAACAATAGAATTTCATTACATTCTTATACCACAATTTGTTCAACCTTTTCCCAGTGATGGGTATCCCTCCATTTCAAATTCTTGAATTTGAAGAGAGTTGCTAAAAACATTTTCGTGCATGTGGGTGCTTTAGAAGAGAATATTTAAGAAAAATTTTTTTGCAAGAACTCTTATGTGAAATTAATTGGTCAGTGAAATTAAAATGGTCATGATCAGATCTGAATTTGAGGAAAAGATTAAGCTTGATGTTGAGAGAAGGGACTGCAGAATAATCATTTTTTTTTGAATGCAGTTCTGTGATTTAATTAGTTCAGTGAACCCCTCTCAAGGAGACTTGCTATCACTACAGATCAGCAAGTTATTTTGCAGAACACAAAGTCTTAGAGAGTTTACTGTGGTCACATGGAAATGATGTGTACCTAATTCTTTCTAATGCCAAAGCAATTGTTTATCCATGATTTCATTCTTTCCTCATTTTAGGCTAGAACTATAATATGAAGGTGAAAATGAATCAATTCCACTCTGCTTACTATGCTATAAGTAATTAGATTTATGCACTAAGAACTCCTCCTTCCATCCCTGGCTGGAGGTGAGGACTGGGAGGAAGAAAATCATGCTGCTTTGCACCTGCTATAGAAATTACTTTTACATTATCATTCTGGAGGTGGGCTGCTTTGGCAGGTGCTATTTTGTATCTGTTTTAAAACATCTTCAAGCTAGCCCAAAGCTTGCAAGAGGAGCACTTTTCTTTTACAGTTCTTAAGTCTACTACCATCAGAAGGTTAACTCCCCAGTATCACCTTTTCTCTTTACTAAATTAAGAGCAAATCACTTATCATTTAACTAATCTTTTAAGAATGGGGAACTATATTCCAAGGTATGTAAAATACACACACACACACACAAATATATATACACACATACTTTGTCTCTGATTTTTCTTTGAAAATGTCCCCCCACAATTTATCTATGGTAGAAGAATAATTCAAGAAAATATAGAAGCTGGAAATGTTGACAACCATATGGACATGTCAAAAAGTGAGTATAAGCTAGATGATAACCTTATGTTCTAGATATAGCTTTGTGCTTACTCAGATTCATTTACATATCTGAGCCAAAGCATCTGGAATCACCTCAATATTATAAAGATCAGATCCATAGGCTTTATGAGGTTTCTTTTGAAGAGTATCTTCTGTATAAGTATAAGTAGTGAAGTAAATAGACTTTTTGAATAAAAAGCCTTTGATAACATGTACTAGGGTTTTTTTGTTGTTGTTGTTGCTTGTTTGTTTGCTTATTTATTTTGTTTTGGTTTTGTTTTTTCATTTCTTTGGGGGAGCTAGAAAAATATATTACTCATTTATGTGAGGATGTTTTGTTGTTTCTTTTTCTGCTATTTCATTAAATACCTTTGCTTTGGGCTAATTGAGTCCCCTGACTGATATGAAAAAAAAAATCCAGTGGTGGGGGCTTGTGAGATATTGTTTTTGAGTGAATATGAAGCCACAAAAATAATGAACCTGAAATATCTTTTTTCTGGGAAAAGCCTACTGTGAATGTGTGTGTGTGTGTGGTGTCCCAGCTATAAAAGGAAAGGTGAAAAGGAACAAAGAATAAATGTGAGATAGAATTCCCATACTTCAAAGGAAACTGTGACAAATATGTTGATTACTGAAATTCATATGTTTCTTAAAATGAATTCAATATATGAAGATGTTTAAAATGAAGGTCACATAAAAGGATAAAATATCAAGTGAGTGTCAAGGCCACCACATCTACTTTCTTTCCTCTTGTCTGTCTGATTTTACCTATTAATCTAAGCAATATAGCTCAACTGAGTAGTCATAGCAAAGCATTCACTGCCATTTCCACAGATTAGAACATATTGGTGAATCATCATTGTTTTACTGTTGGGAAGGGGAGGGAGCATTAAATTACAGAGTTTGGGTCTATTTCCTATGTCTCTTCAGAACTGTGCCAAACCCATCAACAATAAATAACTACTCTAGTTTCTCCATGAGATTAGGATCATTTAACTCAATACAGGTTATTTCATCTAGTTGGCAAGTACATCAGGAGAGGTGAATGTGTGGTTTTATTTTTTTTGTCCCCCCATAGGGCAGAATTTCACATTAAAGAAGCTTTTAGATATACTATGGGGAAAAAGGGTTTTCTTTTTCAACAGTCTTAGAAATCTCTTCACTGGTCTTTTTAATGATCTGGCAAATATAATCTCTCTCCTGTGTTCCCTTTTTCTTATGTTAGTATTTCAGTTCACTATGTAGGAAACTAGAGGTTCATTCCTCTAATTTATCTACTATTCCATTTTCTTGATTTTTTTTTTGAGATGACAATTTATATTTTAAGGAATTCCATGTAGCTAAATTAAAATAGATCCCAGAACATAACTCTTTCTTTTAATTTCAGAGAGATAACCTAATAGTATTTTTTTACCTAATAGTATTTTGCACACTATATATTCCAGAACTGTGAATAAATTTAGTGCTGTTCTTCCCTTCTCACAAAATCTTTTAGTGCAACTAAAGTGGGGGGAGGTGATTCACAAAATCAGATAGAGTTATTATTCAGGGAATTGTGACCATATGTTCTCTGGTTTCATTTAGGACAGAATAAAAGGATAGGAACATAGAATGAGACATGAATGGCTTATTCTATATACCAATAAGTCTTTCCTAATTTAAAAAGAACTCACTAGAGTAGGGTCAAGAAGTTTATATCATTTCTCTGGAAATTAGGAATTGAATTAACTTCAGAAAACATTATCAATTCATTGACTATTGGACAAAGATGTAATTATCACTAAATGTAACCATTTAGTGCAACTGCAATTAAATTGATGAATATAGGAACCCTAAAACTTTTTTGTACCTTAATACTTATGCTCTCATGTCTACCAACTCATCCACCATAACCATGATAAGAAAAGGGGATCTACTGGACTGTGGGTCATGTTAAAATGGGGAAAGTTTTTTTTGGGGTGAATCTTGTCTTGATCCTCTTCCTACTTAATTACCTAATGTGTGATTTTCTGTTGGTTAAGTTCTACGCATTTAGCTAGGGTGTATTTTAGAGGTCTGTGGAATATAGTATATTGAAGTGGAAAGATTACTAGCTTTTGCATTCAAAGGGCAAGAATTCAAATCTTGTTTCTGTCACTTGCTATTGTGTGAACTTAGACCAGTCAGTAAGGTAGTATAATTAATAGAGTTTTGAATGAGCTAAAATTTCAGTTAAAATCTGGCCTCATGGAAAATGGTTGAATAAGTTATGAGTGGTATGGAATATTATTGTTCTATAAGAAATGATCAGTAGGATGATTTCAGAGATACCTGGAGAGATTTATATGAACTGATTCTAAGTGAAGTGAGCAGAACTAGGAGATCATTGTAAATGGCAACAACAAGATTATATGATAATTCTGATAAACATGGTTCTTCTTAACAATAAGTTGATTCAGACCAATTCCAATGATCTTAAGATAAAGACAGCCATTTGCACTGGGAGAGAGGACTGTGGGAACTGAGTATGGAGCACAAACATAGTATTTTTGTTGTTGTTGTTGTTGTTTGTTTGCATTTGGGTTTTTTTCTCATTTTTTTTCCTTTCTTATGTGATATTTCTTGTGCAGTATGATAATTCGAAATATATTGAAGTACTTTTCATCTAGGGGAGGACTTGGGGCAGGGAGGGAGGGAGGGAAAAATTTGGAACACACGGTTGTGCAAGGGTAAATGTTGAAAATTATCCATGCATATGTTTTGAAGATAAAAAGCCTTAAAAAAGACTTTAAAAATAAAATAAAATCTGACCTTAGAAACTTACCAACTATGTGACTTTGAACAAATCATTTAACATCTCTCTGCCTCACCTTCTTCATCTATAAAATGAAGATAACAATAGCACCTATTTCCTAGGATTATTGCAAGGATGATAAAATTTGTAAATTTTTTTTTATCAAAAACTTTGAAATCTTTAAGGTGAATTATAAGTGCCATTTATTATGAGTAGCCATTTTAATTAACCCCCCCAATTTCTCTTTATCTCATTTGCTAATGTATAATATGAAGGAATCAGACTAGATGACTTCTGATGTCTCTTCTAGCTCTAACTAGAAGATCCTATGATTCCTCGTCAATCCCTGTGATCCCTCCTCAATCCTTTTCATTTTTTTCTAAAATCTGCTATTGCTTATGTTCTCTGATCATGGCCTTCAAAGATCCAGGGTCAGGGTCATATATATGCCACAAAGAAGCATTGGAAGAGGATATCATAATCCATCTGTGAAAAAAAGTAACTGAGATTGTTGAAAATAAAATCAGAAGCCATAAGGAAAATGAAGTTGAAGAGCAAAGTTCAAAGAGTTTGTTAGGGGTAAGTCTTACTCACATCAGTATTTTATTGGTTCAAATTTGATGTAGGCATGGCATGAGACAGTCAGTCATTCAATCATTATCAAAAGGAATTTTATTTGGCACATTTTATTGAAAACCAACAAGAATAAAGCCAGAACTTACCTTGAATATGCATGGCCCACCTCATCTCCTCTTCAAAACAAATATGGTAAGTTGGGCAGGATGTGGTCTTAAAACATGTACCAAGTCTGAGGGACCCCAGATCCTCATGAACTGGTCTTTTTTTTCCTCTTAGGTGACAAGGAAGTGACACTAATATGGTCAGAACTACTCGGAAGCTATGCCAGGAGCCTTAGCCCTTTAACTATTAAGTCTCAGTAATAGCTTTGTTGCTTTTTAGGATAAAATCGAACTATCTCATGTTGTTGGGGCGACAAAAAGGTCAACCAGAGAAGACATTGGGTACTATATTATACCAATGATTCAAAATGATTCAAAGAATAGGAAAAGTTTGGTTCATCATGTATTCAAAGAAACTAAGAAACATCAGTTTGTGGAATATTTGTCATATAACTTTGAGGATCATGATGAGCAGGAGAAAAAAATCATAAAAACCTCAACTTTCATGCTAATGTTTATTGGAAAGAATAAAAGATTAGACCAATTCCATGGAATATATACTTGGATACTCAGTGATTTCAATGTACAGATGAATATAAGGGATAGGGATAAGAACTGATCTGTGATTGCAAAGGTATAAGTAGATATATAACTTTATCCTTCCTGAATAAAGAACACTTCCTTTACCAATGCATGCTGTCATCTACTATGCAATTTATAATCTTAGAGAATTTCCTAGAGCATTGAAGTATGAAATTATTTGTCCAGGGATACAGAGCTAATATGTGTTATAGGTAGGATTTGAATCTAGATCTTCCTCATTTTGTGACTGGCTTTCTAGAGTCTACTTCATTCTAATGATGTTCAATAACATGATTAATGTTTAATAAAATAAAGGGGTTCATGGACTTAATCAAGAATTTTTTTTTGAGAAGAGAATTAGATCTTAGTAGACATGATGAACATTGAATGACATAACAAAAAGTGAAACTTCTCATGTTTTAATTTACAAGAGATGCCTATTTGGAGGCTATTTCAAAATCAGTCTTCTATGTGTAGTCAGATTATTGACTGATCAAATTAAAGGTCAAAATCAACAACAACAAAAAAATAGAAGATAATGTAAAGATCAGAAGCAACTAAAAAATTTCCATTCTAATCTGACTTATAGAAACAAATGGTAGATCTAAAAAGAAAAAAAAAGTAGAAATGAATACAAGTAAAGGCATTGACTTTAGCATTATTTATGTAATTATGTTGATGCAAAAGTCACAACAATAAGGAGACCCATAAAAGGCTAGTATTGTCTTTGCTAGAAAATACTTGATGTCCTTTCTACGAGGACAGATGTGTAAGAAAAAATAATACTACTTTATAGCATAAGCTAATTTGAAAAACTTAAGATAGGAGAATAATAGAAATCACAATGAATGATAAATACTTTTGATGAAAAGTGAAATGAATAAAAGGAAAAAAATGACACAATGACTACAGAAACAAATATATAAAGAACACCACACACACACACACACACACATACACACAAAATGAAACTGAATATTGCAAAATAATAAAAAACAAGATGTCAAGGTCTACAACATATGAAGTCAGTTTTGTTTCAATCTGTTGATTTGGGTTTTTATGCATTTTTTCTTTTTTTTTTTTCTTTATTGAACTAAATACAAAATAAGAAAAAAAAAAAACAATGAAAAAAGAAAGACAGAAAAGGAAAACAAGCAAAACATTGTCATATGCCCACCAAAACATCAGAGAGGATTCAAAATATATAACAATAAATTTCCATTTCAAGAAAGTATATTTAATAATAGAAGAGATTATATTCATAAATGTCCATCTTTCCTTTGCTCCCTTGTAGGTTATCCTTTTGTTCTCCACTGTGCACTTTTAACTTTATTCTTTTTTCCCCTTTCATCTCCCTCACCTCCCCAAAGCAGGCTACAATTAAGTACATATATGCATGTGTATATATGTGTGTTTATACACATATTCACTCACATACCCTAAAACAATATTACATATTGTCACATAATGTAGTTGTCTCAATTGAATCTTTAAGTTTGACTTTGTCTAAGATCAATGATTATTGGCCCTACTTTTTTTTCCTAATAAATTCTACTCCTAATCATTGTTATAATGTTTGTGCATATATTTTATTTCCTATCTAACTCTTCTAGCTTAATTCTACTCCTTAACCTTGCTTAATAATACTTAACCTCTCCTTCATACTCATGGATCCCTCTCTTATCTTCTCCTTCCACCCTTTACTCCATCTTCATCCCATTCCCATTAATTCACACACCTTATTGTATGCCATCCTTATCCCAATTTTTCCCTTTCTCACTAATTACTCATCTTATCTCACTACCATGATTCTACACACCCTTCTATACTCACCTTATCCTTTATCCCTTGCCCCTTAATCCACACACCTTGTCCCACTACCATAAATCTACATATACTTTTAAATTCCACTTTATCTTGTCTCTTCCCTTACATCTTTATAGATTTTGGAGAGGAATATATCCTTTATGTTTTATTAGTAGTACTGACTATTTAACCTATTCCCAATGTGAATAGTTTTTCAGAATTAAGAGCCCTCCTCCTGCCTTTAATGATTCTGTGTCTATTCTTTCTCTACAACTCATTTGTATAACATAATTACTATTTTTTTACCTTTTCCTAACAGTTTTGCTTTTTAGAATCAGATCATACTCAACTCTACCCCAGTATTTTTTTTTTTTGAGCTATCCAATTACTAATGTCAATCTTAAATACATTGTCATAAACAATTTTCCATGTTGGGCTATAAAACTGCATACCCTTTGACCCAGCTGTGCCATTATTGGGTCTGTACCCTAAGGAAATCATAAAGGAGGGGAAAGACCCACATGTATAAAAATGTTTGTAGCAGCTCTTTTGTGGTAGCAGAGCATTGGAAAAGGAGTGGATGCTCCTGTTCAGCATTGGGGAATGCTGAACAAGCTTTGTTTTGTGAAGGTAACGGAGTATTATTGTTCTATAAAAAATGATGAATGAGCTAATTATAGAAAGGCCTGAAAACATTTACATGAACTGATGCTGAGCAAAATGAGCAGAACCAGGAACACATTGTACACAATAACAGCAAGAATATGAAGTGATCAACTATGAAAGGCTTAGTTCTTCTAAACGATTCAGTGATCCAAAGCAATCCCTGTAATATTCTCTTCTCTAAATTATAATGTTCTCTGGGAGCAGGTTTCTTGGAGGGCTTCTGGAGGCAGCCTTCATTTCAGTTCAAAGTAATAATCACCTCAAATTCAGCCAGGAGTTAAAGGTCCTTTATTGAATCTTCCAAAATCTTATCTCCTTTACTTGGGGCTGGACTAGTTTTCTGGAGGTCTTCCGGATCTTGGTTTCAGTGTTCTCCACAGGACAGCCTGCTACCATTTCTCTGTCTTCCTTCGTTCTGCCTGACTGCCATCTCTGACTTGTGAATCTCCTTGCCTGAATCCTGACTTGTGAATCTCCCAAAGTGCATACTGGTTGAGGCTCCTAGCTTATATATGCTCTCTTAAAGGTATGAACTCTAATAAGTACTAAGTACATTTAGAGAACTGTTAAGCACTCTGCTAAACAACCATAGTCTCTATCAATTCCACTTACCTAGCATCTTAGTAAGAATTCTAACAAATCCCAATAGACTTTGGACAGAAAATGCTATCTTCATCCAGAAAAAAGACCTAAGGAGACCGAATGTAAATCAACCCGTGCTATGTTCACTTTTTTTTCCTGTTTTTTAATCTCTCCTATTGTTTTTCCCTTTTGCTCTCATTTTCCCTCCCAACATAATTCATAAAGCAATGTGTATTAAAAATAATTTATCCATGTTAAGTTCCTTGAAATTAATCTTTGATGTTGGCTCTTATATATTTGGATTTGATTGAGACAAAGTCCTGAAAATCTGAAAGTTCATTGAATGTCCTTTTGTTTTTCATTCAATATTATGGATAATTTTGCTGGATATATTTTTGGTCACAGGCCTACTTCTTTTGATTGCCAGTATATGTAATTCCAGGTCCTGTAGTCTTTTACTATGGCTGTTGGTAAATCCTATTACAATTCTAATTGTAACTCCACTATATTTGAATTTTTGTTTGTTTTGTTTCTTGAAAAACTTGATCTGGGTTTTTCAAAATTTGGTAATAATAGTCCTATGTGTTTTCTATATAGGATCTCTTTGAGGTGGCAACCAGTGGATTTTTCCTATTTCTACTTTTCTCCTCTTGTTCCATCACTCCAGGACAATTTTCTTGGATTATTTCTTTTATTACTGTGTCAACATTCTTTTTTTTTTTTTTTTTTGGTCACAGCTTTCAGGTAGTCCAATTAGTCTTATATTTTCTCTTCTTGATCTGTTCTCCACATTTATTGTTTTTCCTATAAGCTGTTACCTATTCTATTCTATTTTTTATTATAACATATATATATATACATATATATATACACACACTATATATATATATATATATATATATGTATATATATATATATATATATATATATGGTGTCATAACTTCACTTGCTTCCTTTTGCCCAATTCTGGTGTTTCTAATCAGCAGAGGTTCCCTCAGTCTTCCTGGATCCCACCTCCCTCCATCCCAGAGGGTGGAGTTGATGGAGGAGAGTCAATTACCTGCTCCTTAGGTGGGGCTAAAGCTGCCTCAGATTCACCCCACCCTTGAGCTCACTTAAGTCTCCATGCCCTGTGGGGATATGGTCATTAATCTGTTCTTTGTCTTCCTCCTTTATCTCAGGCTTCCCCATTTGGCTATTCCTAGAGTTTTTTTCCTTTTCTCCTAGAACTTATACAGTATCTTAAGGCCAATTGTATTATATTGTATAAATAGAATGCCTCTGATGGAAATTGAATGAGGACCGTTTTCATTGTTATATGCCGAGAGCTGTTGACCAATCAATGCCCAATTATTCCCACTCTGTCCAGGATGTGAAAGTTTCTATGATTCCGGCTGAGACTCCAGCTAGCACCAGGGCTTTTGCTGGCTGTTTCTTTGTAGCTAGTTTAGAGGTGTTTGCACTTCTTACTGGTTAATCCCCATTTTAGTATTTTTCTTCAAGTCTTCTCAGGTAGCCCTGGGAGGACTCCTGTTCTGCCCTGTCTTTTTTGTTTGTTTGTTTGTTTTTAACCAGTCTATGTTCGCCCTGAGGCACATTTTTTTTTCTTTGTAGGGGAAATCTGGAGTTTGAAATTTACTGATCTATTTTGCCATCTTTCCAGAATCCTCACTTTTTTCTCTTTTGTTAAAACATTGTTTGCTATAAGAATTGATTTTTGAAGGCAAAAAGGGAATGAGATAAAGCATGAAAATTAGGTGATGTAAAAATAAAACAAAATGTTGCAAAAACCTTTTTGTGAAACCAATTAAACCAAGTCTTGGCTTGGCTGGATAACATTTCATTTGGAAAGTGATCTAGGAATTTTAATGGACTTCAAGCTCAATAAAATGAAATTGTATTATTGTATATTTAAGTTGTTATTGATGAGTCATTTCACTTGTGTCTGACTCTCCATGTTCCCATTTGGGGTTTTCTTGATAAAGATATTGGAGTTGTTCACAATTTCTTTCACCATCTCATTTTACAGGTGAGGAAACTGAGGCAAACATGGTTAAATGACTTGCCTAGTAGGGTCACTATTAGTACGTGTCTGAGGATATTGGAACTCAAGGCCTTTGGATTCCAGGGCTGGCATACTATCCATTATGGTACCATCTAGCTGTTCCTGTGTAATTGATGTTACATATCTTCAACAATGTGTCCTCAACAAAATAGGGAGCAATGAGCAGGTGAGGAAGAAAGTAGGAGCAAGACAGTGAATATTTTAAATAAAGATAAAATAAGTGTGACTTTGCCTACCATTCTAATCAATAAGCATATTAATAAATAAGTGTGCAATGGAAAGATAATAGTGATGTTCCCTCAATTGGTTTCTATTCACATCTCTATTACTTCAAGAACAAACATCTCAGGACATAATATAATTTTATATGAACTTTTCATTGAATGCACAGTCTATTCACTTTCCTTAAGATCCTCAGATCAAAATGATGCAGGGAAAGATTCCTTTCTAGATTCCCACCCTCTCCTAGTTAATAATGTAAATTGCCCTTTAACTCACAAATCCTGGTCCCTTTGAATTCCAATAGAAGATCTGACCTGTTCCCAGCCCCACCCGGATATGAGCCAACTTTGGGGCTACACCCGAAAGCCCCTCTAGCTAAGTCTCCTATTATAAAAAGGCTGCCCTGGGAACCCCTTTTTGCAGAGATTCCAAACATGGCTACCATGTGAAGACCCTCTGTCCACTGGACCCTCTGTCCAGTGCCCTCCTTATCTCTACCTTCGCCTATACTTTAACTTTGCTTATCTAATAATAAACCTCTTTTATCAATCTAGCTCTCCGGGCCAATAAATGCTTTTATTGGGAACTCGTGCCGCTACTAGACCCCCTTGTGCCGAATCTGTACCCCAAACCTGCCACTAGACCTTAACCCTAATTTCATTTAGGTACCCCAAAGCTAGACCTCAACAAAATGACATAGTCAGCTTATTAAGATTTCTTCGTGTTCCTGGTCAGCTAAAAGACCATTGATGCGATTCCCCCTGACTTCCATATCAGCAATTGTCACACAATGAAGCAAGAATAATGAACAACTATATCTTTATGTGTTCTTCCACTAATATAATCAGAGTTTTATTGTGAAAACCTTTTAGAAATATTTTCCCCAAATCATCAGTTTTTCTGCCAGCTAAGTTCTTTACCTTCTCTTTGAGTAGAATTCCTGGCTCTCTTTTCTCTCTTGATCAATAGTTTAACTGGGAGGAGTGAAGAATGGGATTTTTGTTTAATCTTTTCCATTGAAATTTTCTCAGTTTGATTTCCTTGCTGATACAAACTGCCTTCTTCTAAAGGTAACTTTACCCCTCTCTGGCTACAATCACATAAAGATATATTATCATTTTTTTTTGGAAGAATTTAAGAGATTTTCAGGGATAATTTTAAGTCTACACAATTTTCATTTTTCATGTTGACTTTAGGATCCAAGAAGTCATTTCAATATTACCTTTCTTTTAGAGGGGCATATAGTGTTCACAACAAGGGAGATAATAGTTTCATTTTATTCTGCTTAGATCTGACCATGTCTGAAGTACTGTTCTTGGATGATAATGGAACATATTTTTTCTAGAGAAGGCATGAAGGGATAGGATGAAGGGTACATTTAGAGAAGTTTTGCCTTGCTGAAGAAATAGTTACATATTCACTAGAAACGGGCAAAAGAAGAGATAGTTGAAAAGATAGATGATGTCAATGGATTTGAGATGATGAGAAAAGAATGAGAAAGCTCATTATAAATGGTTTTAGTTTGGGGATAACAATTGGTGAATCCTGCTTAAAAGGGAGAGGGAGAGGAACATAAGAAAAATTTGAGTAAAGAAGAGAAAGTTTAGTACAGTTATTGTGGGGAGTGAGGTAGAGAATTAATAATGGAAGAACAAAAGAGAATCTTAAAAAAATTTTTTTTCAACAGTATTTGATTTTTCCAAATACATGTAATGATAGCTTTCAATATTCATTTTTCTAAAACTTTGTGTTCCAAATTTTTCTTCCTCCCTCCATCACCTCCCCTCAAATCAACAAGTAATCTGATATAGATTAAATATGTGTGATTCTTTTAAACATATTTCTATTTTTGTCATTTTGTGGAACAAAAACTAAATCAAAAGGGAAAAAAAAAACTTGTGAAAGAAAAAAAACCAAGCAAACAAATAACAACAAAGGTGAAAAAAGCTATACTTCAATCTACATTCAATCTTCATAGTTCTCTCTCTCTGGATAAGAATGGTATTTTCCATTCCAAGTTTATTAGAATTGCCTTGAATAACTGCTTTGTTGAAAGGAGTTAAATCCACCATAGTTAATCATCACATAATCTTGTTGCTGCTGTGTAGTGTTCCCTTGATTGTATTCATTTAATATCAGTTCATGTAAATCTTTCCAGGTTTTTCTGAAATCAACCTACTTGTTATTTCTTATAGAGCAATAATATTAAATTACAAGCATAACCCACAATTTATTTAGCCATTCCCCAAATGATGGGCATCCACTCAATTTCCAATTTCAAAAAGGGCTGCCACACATATTTTTGCACATGTGGGTCCTTTTCTCTCTTTTATGATCCCTTTGGGATATAGATCCAGTAGAGACACTGCTGGGTCAAATGGTGTACACAGCTTTATAGTCCTTTGGATACAATTCCAAATTGCTCACCAGAATGGTTGGATCATTACGCAACTCCACCAACAGTGGATTAATTTCCCAGTTTTCCCACAACCCCTCCAACATTTATCATTATCTTTTCCCGATATCTTAGCCAATCTGAGAGGTATGAAGTAGTACTTCAGAGATGTTTTAATTTGCATTTTTCTAATTAATAGTGATTTAGAACTTTTTTTATTTGACTAGAGATGGTTTTAATTTTTTCAAAATAAAAGATAGCCTTGCTGTCTTGAGAATTCAGTTGAGATTAGATAATAGTGAAAGAGTGAATGAGATTGTGTGATTTCCTCCATCTCTATGCATCAATCACTGGTTTGGTTTTGTTTGCTTGTTGATGAAAAAATAGCATTTGGCTTGTTAGAATAAAATAATCTTAAATATTTTCCTTCAAAAATGCTTCTCATGAAAATGTTAAGATTGCTTGATAGATGATAAAATTAATAGATCCTTGGAGTCAGAAGGATCTGAGTTTAAATCTCAGACAATTGACACCTACTACTTGTGTGACCCTCAGCAAGTCAATTAACCCCAACTGCCTTAAAAACAACAACAACAAAAGTTTACTTGACAGATGCAACCACAGCAATAACATTGGTTATACCTATCAATTAAGTGTAAAATAAGGAGCCTACATTTATCAAAAGAGCACCCAGTTTTGTAGAATTTTTTTTATTATATTACTATTGCTTATAGAGTATCTTCTATTAGGTGAACATTTCCAAATGTTCCTGAAGATGGTATTTTGCTGGTTGTATCAAGTCCTACAACATTATAAGGCTTTCTACATGATACTCAAAAAAGATTGGCCTAGCAATTCACAAAGGAAAATTCAAGTGGATGAAAAATACCCTGCCCAGATTATGACATTCATCTAAATGAGTAACACACTGGGGTGCCCATCAATACATATGAATTGAATAGGCACCACAGATACTAATGAAATGTCCCAGAAATGAATAGGAAGAGCAGAAGGAATTAATTTTATCTTAAAAATTAAGTAGAACTTTCAACAACCTCAAACTTCTTCATGAAAAGACTATCTTCTCCACATTTATATTATTTAGATAATATGTTATAGTTTCAAATTAGAGAATATCATAGTAACTGAAGAATCAAAACTAACAGTGATTCAAAAGCCAAAGTAAACTGTTAGAAATAAGGTAGATATAAGAAACTTACTGTATAGTAACAAAAATATTTATATATAAGAAGTGGCATAAAATATGTCATCTAAGACAAATATAACCAGTAAAGGAGGCAGGCTGATCATGTTGAAAGAGTAAGAGTATAACAGATAAAAAGCTGATACTGCACTGACTGAATCAATCTTCTGTGTGACTCTGGGCTTCGGTTTTATTACTTACAAATTCAAGGAATTTGCAATATTAGGAATGTGCCTCCAAGAATGTCAAACACTGAAAAAAAAAAGTAAAAATAGCAACATTTTTTTTTTTTTTTGCAGTTGCAAAGGATATGAAACAAAGTGAGTGCCCATTAACTGGGCTCTGGTATGTAGCTATAATGTAACAATACTATACCATATAAAAATGATGAATATAAGGGAGATAAATATAAAGAATTCAGAAAAAACATGGAATGTCTTTATGAACTGATACTGAATTAAATAAGAAACAAGAGAACAATGGAAACATCTGCTATGATGCAAGAGAGAAGAAAAACTCTGAAAGAAAATGAATTCTGCATAATTGTAATAAACACTCTTGGTTCTGAAGAAGATACTATGAAATAATTATACCTTTCTCCTCTTGTGTGATAACAGGGAGTTAGAGGATGTAGAACATTGCACCTGTTGGCAGACATGATTCATTGTCTATTTTTGTTAAATTGTTTTTCTTCATTATAAGAAACTGTTCTTTTATTTTGGAGTGGGGAACCTATATCCAAGAATGATGCAAAAACACCTGTGAAGTAAAAAAAAAAAAATATGGGGAGGATTCTGGGAAGGTGGTGGAATAAGTCAGAAAATTTCAGTCTCCAGATTTTCCCACAAAATTACACCACAGGACAACATAGAACAGCGTAAAACAAACAAGATTTAAGATATGAGTGGTCCTTCTGGGGCAATCTGGGAAGACCTAAAGAAAGAACACAGGATTGGGGTTTAACTGGTGTGAAGTGTAAAAAATATTTACACTTCCAGAGTCCAGAAATTCTGAGGGAACCTCTGCTGATTAGGAATGTCAAGCCAGTTGTGCTGCAGAGATACTGTCCTGGGGGAAAAGGTACCAGCATATTTGATGAATGCAGAAGCATGGGACAGAGACACTATTGGCTACCAGCACTTGCAGGAGGATAGAGTTTTTGATTTGGGGTTCTATGTTAGAGGAAAGAACTAAAGTGAAGCTAGAGGCATTATTCACCCTTCTGAAGATTAGAGATGCTTAAGCTTATAATTTCATTAAAAAAAAAAAAAAACTGAACAGGGAAAGAAGAAAGAACCCAACCATAGAAATGTTACTATGGGAATAGGAAAGACTGGGGTACATCTTTGAAGAAGGACAGTGAAGTTTTTTTTTTTTTTTAAAGGCTCTCTTACCCTAAAGAGTAAGTTAAATGACTATCTGCTCAGAAAAAAAAAATATAGAATTCAAAAGACTTCAAAAGTTAAATGAGAAAGTTTTAGGAAAAACTAAAAAACAATTAAGAGCCCTCCAAAAAACCCAAAAATATTACTGGGGGAAAAGTTAACCAACTAGAAAATGAGATACAGTGTCTTAAAAAAAAAAGAATATATTTCTTTAAAAATTAGAATTAAACAAGGGGAAACCAGTGAAGTTATGAGACTAAGAAATAAGAAAACAACATATAAAGAATGAAAAAATAGAAAAGAATGTGAAACAGCTTAGAAGAAAAACAACAGACCTGGAATAAAGATTAAGAAGAGAAAATGAAAGAATAATTGGACTACCTGAAAACTTTGACCAAAAACAGAATGTTGACACAATAATGAAAGAAATAATCCAAGAAAATTGTCTTGGGGTGATAAAACAAAAGGGGAAGAGTAGAAATAGGAATATTATTGCCAAATTTTGAAAAACCCAGATCAAATTTTGCAAGAAGCAAAATAAAAGAAATAGTCAAACAAAATTCAAATGTGGTGAAGCTACAATTAGAATTGTACAGGAATTATCAGCAGCTTCAGTAAAAGACTACAGGTCCTGGAATCATATATACTGGCAATCAAAAGATCATAATCAGCAAAATCATCCATAATATTAAATGAAAAAAAAAAAAGGACATTCAATAAACTCAGATTTTCTGGACTTTGTCTCAATCAATCTTAAGCTTAATAGAAAATTTAACATGTAAGAGCCAGCATCAAAGATTAACTTTAAGGGACTCAACATGGACAAATTGTTTATGTTTTTTAACATGGAAATCTATACCATATGTTTAAGATTGACATCAGTAATTGGGTAGCTCAAAAGAAAAATTGGGGCATAGTTGAGTATGTTCAGACTCCCTAAAAGCAAAACTGTTTAGGAAAAGGTAAAATAGTAATTACGTGTATATACATACATACATACATATATATATATATATATATATATACACACACATGCATACACACACACACATATATATATATATACATACATACATATATGTCTCTGTTTGTATATATGTGTATATACCATCAACTGTATAGCACCCACCAAAATCTATAACAAGAGGATTGGGAATAGGATAAAGTGGCATATAGAAAAATGTTTAGATTAATGGGAGTGGAATAAGTTGTGTAGATTAATAAGAATGGATAAAAATTGAGGCCAAATGTGGGGGAAGAAGATAAGGACGAGATCTTTGGGTGGGGAGGGAGGTTAAATAATAGAGAAGTTAAGAAGTAGAATTAAAATAGAAGAGTTAGCAGGAATAGAAAATAAGAGACATACATAAAACACCACCACAACGATCAGATGTAGAATTTATTAGAAAAAAAAAAGTAAGGCTAGTAACTGTTAATCTCAAAGTCAAACTTGATTAAGAGAGAAATCTACATTATATGTCAACCGTATTAATGTTGTTTTAGGTAATTGCCTATCTAGATTTATGTATATGTATACATTTAGACACATTTATGTGTGTGTGTGCATGTATATATGTATATATATTAAATAGATGTAATATATATACACACACACAAATTTTTAAAAAAATCATAATCATGTTTAATTGTAGCCTGCTTGGTAGAAGTGAAGGAATGATAGGGTGGGGAGAATAACGTAAAAATTGCACAGCAGAGAGAACAAAAGAATAACCTATAGGGTAGTTAAGAAAAAATGGATAGACATGAATATAATTTTTCTATTGTTATATATGCTTTCTTGAAATTGAAACTTATTGTTACATATTTTGAATCCTTCTTGATGTTTTTTTTTCTGGGCATGTCAATATTTTGTTTTGTTTTGTTTTTTCATTTTCCTTTTCTATCTTTCTTAATTTTTAAAAAAAAAATGTATTTAGTTTAATTAAAAAAAACCCAAAATAAATTTTATCAATATAACTTATTAAAACAAACAAAATAAAGTGTGATTGTCCAAACAACCAGTTTTCTTCCAAATATAAATCTATAAAACTATTAATTATTGAAGGACATGGACAAGAATCACAGAAGAGGACTAACTGTATATGGATAGCAATGTGCACTATTGGAGGGAATAAAATTTATGTGATTGTAGATGCATTCAAGCACCAAAGTATCCTACATGCAAGGCACCATGCTAAGCAATAGTAATTTGGAGGAAAATGAAAAGAAACAGATTAATCAACTATCCTTTGAACTCTTGCTCTTTTGTATTTCTAACTTTCCTTACTTTACCACCATGATCCAGTTTTTCCTCACTCTAAAACATCCCTCAGTGATTATATGTTGTCTCCTTTGCATTTATTATTCTTTCTTGATAATAATGACTTGCATATTTGTCTTATCCCAGCACACATGCTCAGAAAGAGAGGCAAACAGGCAGGGAACAAGTATTTGTTGGCAGATACTTTTAATTAAGTTGATCTTCTCACACTGGTGAGTTTCTTATGGGGTCCTCTATTTTGATGATGATCCTAAGCCATCTATCACTCATTCCATTCCTATCTGTGCTTCTGATTGAATTTTGCCATTATGTCCTCAGATGGTACCTTTTCTCTATCCTCCTCCCCAACATTTTAAGGTCTCTTTTGTGTAATCTTCTTCCATTTGAATTTAAGCTCCTTGAAGGTAATTATTTTCTTCCCTTCCCCCCCCCCCCATATATGTATTCTCAGGGATATATATATATATATATCTAACATATAGGTTATATATGTATTCCTATGCCTAGTACTGGGAAAAAACTTAAATAATTATTGTGGCCTGCCAGTATACTTTTCTTTTGAGCAGGTATATGGGATAAGATAAGTATGCAATTATGATTTAAGATAGCATGAGGGAAAAGGACAAATCTAGATAACATGTTAAGAAATTTGAGAAAGGGGGGAGGTCACTTTCACTGAAGAGATCAGGGGATGATTCATGGAGGTGTTGGTATATACTAGGTTGTAAGGGGAAAAAAAATGATATCAACAAATATCATTGCAAAGGTAGTACTTTTCAGGCACAGGTGATGGATGGCCTATGCAAAAATACTGAAGTATATAAAGGAGGGCAGGATGAGATTGAATCACTGTTAGTATTCTGTTTCAGCTGAAACAAAGCACAGGGAGGGAAGTAGTGTACGATTAAGACTGGAAAGCTTTTAAAAAAGATTTGTTAGATAATGGCAGAACTTAAACTACAGAACTTTTATATCTTGCTAGATTCAGCATCTTGAACTGTGGTTTGTGATTCCATATGGGGTCTTATAGCTAAATGTGTAGGTGTCTTAAAATTATGATTTATTATTAGTAAATATTTGATTTGTATCCTTATTATATATATGTATATATGTATATATATATATATATATATATATATATATATATATATATATATATATATATATATCTGTAACTGGTGTCATGTAAAGATTTCTTGAGTGAAAAAGTCACAAGAGGAAAAAGTTTAAGAAGTCTTACTTAGGTAATGGGAAGTCACTTTTGTATTTTGAATAGGAGAGTTACATGGTAAATTAGGGAAAATGTTTTTGTAGCTAGATGAAACAATAAGAAGCAGAATGGCATATTAAATAGAGGAGTTGACCCCAGATCTGAGAAGATATGGATTTGAACTCTACCTTCGATGCAATACAGACCTTGTGACCCTGGGCAAATCACTTATCCTCTCAAGAATTTAAGCGACTCCCTGAGACATGTTATAGGAAACTTGTTGGCAGCAGTTTCTCACTTAGGCAGTTTCTATGCCAAAGAAATTAGAGATTCAGCATCTATCCTTAGGGGTTTAAAGTGGTTCAAGTCTTCAAATATTATATCACTTTTCTAATCATTGGACAATCATCTAGCTGACAACACAAAAGTTCATGTTGATAGATCTTTTAAAATGGAATGATTCCCAGAAGTCTCTGACACTGTCTTTCCACGCCTCCTACCATTCAGTCTAGAAAAAGAAGAGCTACATAAAATTGAGAGCAAATTTCCAAAGATATGTGTGTATAGGAAATGGTTTAAGGGAGGTTAAAGAGGAAGTTTATGTTCAGAAAAGGATGTGGGCTGGTGTGAGAAAAATCTGAAATGAGAGCCAGTGATAAATAAAATAGACAGTTCAAGTTCTCCAAGGATTAAGTGAAGCAAACTACAAACAAAGCCTGAAGGATGACTTCTTCCATATAGTATGCCTTCTGGAGGAACAATAGAAGGACATGACTATGAATTACAAAAGATAAAAAAGCTATAGATCAGTCACAATCTATATCAAAGTAGGTGCTGTGGATATCTGTAATATTACAGACCCACTGAAGTATTCAAATATGAATAACCTGGAGAAGGAAAAGGGTAAAAGCAGGGAGACCAATTATAATTGTGTTATAATTAACTATTATAATTACCCAGTTAACAAGAGAATGAATGGGAACATATCTGCTGTGCAGGCTTTAAAAGGCTTGGTAATTGACTAGATGTTTGGTGTGTGGGAGAGGAAAGAGGAAAAGCTGATTCAGAATTTGAGTCTAGATGTGGCATCAAGAAATAAAGAAATCCATTTCAATCTAACATTTATTAAGTACCTGGGACCCACCAGACCCCATCTTAAAAGCTGGAGATACAATTAATAGACAGTATCTGGTTTCAAGATGCTTACAATGTAAATAGAGAGACAACACACAAGAGGAAACAGGAAAGAAGGATTGGTCATAAGGATGAGCATGGGAACCAGGAAGTATCCTGTTCCATGAAGCTGAAACCAGAAAGGCCAGCAGAAACAGGGTGGAATGATCTGACAATCTAGTTTTTGCCCTCTATAAAAGAAGGAATTGGGACAAGTTTGATATCTCACCCTCCAATTACAAATAACAAGGGAGAGGAGGCTAAGGGAGGTGATCAGTAAAGGTTCCAGTTGATGGCATGGTGAGTATAAAATGATGAAGTTATCCTGGGAGGGATTTCTTGTTCTATGGAGTGAATGAAACAGGGCAGCAGGTGCAAGGTGGAGTGGTGAGATGATAGACAATCTTTTTTGGAGGGATGAGTGGGGACAATATGGGTAGGAATTAGGAAAGGGGTGAGATGATGTGTTTAACTTTTGACATTAAATTTGAGAAACAGGGAAGACATTTTGATGTAAATGTCCAATTGGTAATTTGAAATCTGGGACTAGAAATCAGAGGAAAAATTGGGAACAGATATTTAGATTTGGCAATTAGACATTAAGCTAAAAGTAGTATTTGACGGTATGAATTAAATGATACTGACAAAGGAGAAAACAGGAGTAGGGGGTCATAGTAAATAGAATGCCAGGCTGGAAACCAGGAAAACTAATTTTCCTGAATTCAAATCTTGCCTTAGATATTTTCTGGCTGTGTGAGCCTGGCCAAGTCATTAAACTCTGTTTGCTTCAGTTTCTTCTCTGTAAAATGAGCTGGGGAAGAAAATGACAAATCACTACAGTATCTTTGTCAAGAAAACCCAAATCAGGTCATAGAGTCAGTCATAATTGAAACAACTGAGTAACAACATAAATAGAGAAAATAACTGAGGACAGAGCTGAAGCTAGAGAAGAAATAATCAGAAGGAAGGAAGACAAGACAATAGTCTTGAAACTAAAGGTGAAGGGGATATAAAAAAAGTTTGGGGAAAAGTTAGGTAGGGTCATCATTATTAAATGTGGCAAAAAGTCAACTACTTCATCTCCTTGGGTTAGGCAAATATTTTGTTCATTTTTGAATGAAAAAACATTTAAGTACTTGCCAATTGAATAATAGTATTACTATAGCCAGGGATTCTTTCTCTTTCCCCCTTCCCCTTCCCCCTCAGTTATCAGGCATTCATATTTCTGTTCATTCTACCCCCATCCCAAGATTTTTTTTTTTTTTTTGAGGAGAAAGGAAAAGGACTGTAGAAATCCTTTTTGATGGAGGGCTGGAAGGTTTACAGGAACTCAAATTCATCCTTAGACATTTCCTAACCATGTGACCCTGTACAAGCCCTGTAACCTCTACCTCAGTTTCCTCATGTATAAAATAGGGATAATAATAATTTCGATTCCTGAGGGTTGTTGTGTTAATGAAATGAGTATTTGTAGGTTACTTAATACCATGCTTGGCACTTACTTAACAAATGTCTACTACCTTCCCCTGATAATAGTCAAATAAAGCAAATTCCCATATTGTCCATGGTGAAAAAATGTGTCCTATTCTGAATATTAGTCTTTCTGTCAGGATGTAGGCAGCATTCTTCATTATCAGTCCTCTGGAATTGTGTTTGCTAACTGCACTGATCAGAGTTCTTAAGCCTTTCAAAAAGGATTTTTTTTTCAATATTGACGCTATAGTTTAATTTGTTCTCCTGGTCTTGCTGAAAGAATATTTATTTCTACATCCCCTCCCATACTTCACAGACTTCATCTTAAATGTGTATTTCAAAACCCATTTCAAATTTCACCTTCTTCAAGAAACTTTTCCTCACTCCCCTTGCATTCAAAGTGATCTCTCTCCTATGCATTCTCATAGCTCTATGTTTCTTATTTCTCTTGATATACTTTCCTTTTTGCACTTTTAATTAAAATTTCATAATAAAATTTGCCTGTGTGTATCCCATTTATATACTATAAATGACCTCTGGACTAGTCCTATTCATTTATCAATTCAACAACCCAACCTAATCTAATAAAAAATTTAAAATGTTTATGAAGTACAAAGATGCTATGCTAAGTATGGAGTACACAAAGAAACAAAATATTGATGACATCAAAAAATTTCAAGTTGTGGAGCATTAACAACTTTAAACAGATTAATAAAAATCAGATAATTATGGAGGAAGCTGAGTGTGCCAACAACTATAGATCAGGAAAAGCTTTCCATAGGGGATGGCATCGGAACTGAGGTTAGAAAGCTAGAAAGTGGAGTTGGGGAAGAAGGATGTGGCAGGAAGGGGATATAGATTGTGAAAGGCATGGAGGTAGAATATGGTGTGTCAAGATCAGAGAACAGTTAAGTATGTTAATTTGGTTAGAGTTTAGAATACTGAAAAGAAAAAAAAATGTGAAATAAATATGGAAACATTCTAGAGTCAGTTTGTCAGGGGCTTTCAATAGTAAGTCAATGCATTTAATTATAGAGGCCTTACAGAGGTGTTGAAGATTCCTGAAAAAGTGGAGCAATATGGTCAGACTTGTGCATTATGAATATTTTGGCCCATAAGTGGAGAATGGATTGAAATGGAAAGAAATCTGAAATAATGAGACAACTAGGATAAACTGAGCTGGAGTGATGATAGTTTGAATTAGTATAGTGGGATAAAATATATGAGTGGAGAGACATATGAGATATTCTGGTGGTAGCATCTAACTATCTTTGGAAAGGTTTTTAAAAAAAAAAACAGAAAAAAGAAATGAACACAGAATATATTGATTTACATTCAGTTACCACAGCTCCTTTTCTGGATGCAGATGGAATTTTCTGTCCAAAGTCTATTTGGATTGCTTTGGAACCTCTGAAAAGAACCAAGCTTCTTATAGCTAATCACCACATATTCTTGCCATTATTGTGTACACTGTATTCCTGGTAATGCTTGTTTCACTCAGCATCAGTTCATGTAAATCTTTCCAGGCTTTTCTGAAATCAACTCGCTTATCATTTTTTATAGAACAATAATATTCCATTTTATATACCACAACTTGTTCAGCCATTCTTCATTTGATGAGCCTCTACTCATTTTCCAATGTTTTGCTACCACAAAAAGAGCTGCTACAACCATTTTTGCACATATGGGTCCCTTTCCCTCCTTTGTGATTTCCTTGGGATACAGACCCAGTAATGGCACTTCTGGGTCAAAGGGTATGCACAGTTAGATAGCCCTTTGGGCATAGTTCCAAATTGCTCTCCAGAATGGTTGGATCATTTCATGACTCCATGAACAATACATTAGTATCCCAGTTTCCCACATCCCCTTTAATATTTATCATTATCTCTTCCTGTCATCTTAGTCAATCTAAGAAGTATCAGGTGGTACCTCAAAGTTGTTTTAATATGTGTTTCTCCAATCAATAATGATTTAGACCATGTTTTCATGTAACTGTAGATGCTTTTAATTTTGTCATCTGAAAATTGTCTGTTCATATACTGTGATCATTTATTAATTGGGGAATAACTTGTATTCTTGTAAGACATAGTTCTTTTTATATTTTAGGATTGAGACCTTTATCAGAAACACTGGATGTAAAGATTTTTTTTCTCAGTTTTGTAGTTCCATTTTATTCTTGTTTCTGTTGGTTTTGTTAATGCAAAAAGCCTTTTAATTTAATGTAATCAAAGTTGTCTATTTTGCCTTTCATAATGTTGTCTGGTTCTTCTTTGATCATAAATTCCTCCCTCCTCTAAAGATCTGATAAATTATCCCTTATTCTCCTAATTTGTTTATGGTATCTCTTAGGCCAATTAATGTACCCATTTTGACCTTATTTTTTTATGGGTTGTGAGAAGTAGATCTATGCAGAGTTTCTGACATTTTCTAGTTTTCCCAGCAATTTTTGTCATATAGTTTATATCCTGTAACTTTGCTAAAGCTGTGAATTGTTTCCAATAAGGTTTTTGGATTATTTTCTAGGATTCTCTATGTATATCATAATATTACCTGCAAAGAGTGATAGTTATATTTCTTCCTTGCCTATTCTAATTGCTTTAATTTCTTTTTCTTTTCTTATTGCTAAATCCAACATTTCTAGTACAATGTTGAATAATAGTGATGATAATAGACAACCTTGTTTCACCTCTGATCTTATTGGGAATGTGTCTAGCTTTTCTTCATTACAAATAAGACTTACTTGGTTTTAAATATATACTGTTTATTATTTTAAGGAAAGCTTCCTTTACCTGTGCTCTCTTATCTGTATCATCCATTCACCAGGAATAGGTGCTGTGTTTTGTAGCATCTAACTAACTATTTAATTATGGGGGAAGGAAAGTGAATAACTGAAGACCATTCCAACTTTGCAAATCTAGCTGACTATAAGAATAGTTGTGAAATTGATAGGGATATTTGCAGGAGAATTATTATTTTGAGAGGTTGGGAAATAGAAGGTGAGTTTTATATATCAAGAGTTTGAGATGTGCAATGTGCAACTGATGATATGGAATTGTAGCTCAGTAGAGAAGTTGAGCTGAATGTATAGAAATAGAAGTCATAAATAGATGATTAAATGAATCCTAAAATCTGTGAGATTATTAAGAGAGGGTACAGACAGAGGAGAATTAGGCAAAAAACAGTCTTGAGAGATAGCTTTATTTAGAGTATTGAACATGGCTGTGACCAGAAAAAAAAGGTGAGAAACAAAGATGAGATGAGTAGGAAAACCAGGAAAGTCAAGTTTCACAAAAATCTAGGCTTCCATTTGCATCCAGAGAATTATGGAGACTGAATCAAAGCATATTATTTTCCCATTTTTCCTATTCTTTTCTTTACTGTTATTCTTCCCCTTTTCTGATTTTTTTTCTTTTGTAACATGACTGATGTGGAAATATATTTAAAATGATTAAAAATATATAACTTGTATCAGAATGCTTGTTGTCTTGGGGAGGGAGGAGGTAAGAAAGAGAAAAAGAAAAGAAAATTTGGGATTCACAATCTTACAAAAATGAAAGTTGAAAGTTATCTTTACATGTAATTGGAAATTTAAAAAAAATTACTGTATTTTAAAAAAAGTAGAAAAGGCTGGAAAGGTAGGATGATACCAGATTGTTGAGAAGCCTACATGCCAGCCAGAGCAATCTGACTTAACTCAGTAGGCCCGAGGGAACTCATAAAGAATTTTTTGAAATGTGACAAAATTAGATTTATACATAAGTTTATTCTGACAACTACATAAAGTCTAGATTAAAGGATAGATAGAATGGAGGCATTCATCTTTTAGGAAGGCAGATTCAATTCAATAAACATTAAATACCTACTGTATGCCAAGCTATAAAATAGTAGTTAAATAGAACAAGGATAATAATAAAGGCTTCTTCTAGGAAAAGAAAGGGCAGATGGGAGGGACACAGTGGAATCAAAAGATTTTGATAACTGAATTTGAATGAGGGAAAGGGAAGAGTTAAAAAAATAATTCCAATAATAATTGCTAGTATTTATAGAGTGATTTAATTTTTGAAAAGATATTTACATCTATTATTTTATTGGTTCTCACAATTAGCCTGGGAGGTAGATGCTCTTATTATTCCTATTTTACAAATGAGAAAACTGAAATTAAGAAAGCTTAAATAATTTGCTTAGGGTTACAGAGCTTTCAAGTGTCAGAAGTAACATTCGAGCTCAGATTTTTCTCATCTGTTAAGTTCTATACTCCATCCACTGAACTACCTAGTGGTCTAACATACTGAACCCAGAAGGCTGGATTACTATTGATGTTTCTGTGGGAAACAGTAAAGTCAAGGAAAAGTCTTAAAGAGTAAGATCATATATTTTATTCAGAACAGAATTAATTTGGGGTTCTAGCTAGGGGAGCTCAGATGAACCTCAGAGGTCATCTAACCAATCCATATCTGCTTGAGAATCCCCTTTTTATGTTCTATAGTTAGTTGGAGATTTAGGCTGGTGCTGTGCTCCTGACACAGGATAGCTACTAAATATTATTGATTGAATATTGCAAAGGTAAATAAATGCTACTTACATGTAATATTCTAAAAGGTAACAAAATTTAGAAACACATTAAAGAGGTAGGTCCTTATAATCAAAATCCTAACTGTCCTGTGACTTGGTTCTAGTGACTTTGTCAATATTCATTCTCATTCTGTATTTTTGTTAAGCTTGTTTCAGATTTCAAGATTCTCCTTCTCTAACATCCCTTACCATCTGGATCTAGAATCAAGGCAATCTCTGCACCTTGATCTCTAGCCTTACTCCCTGTGTGCAGTAGCATAAAGGTAATCAAAAATCATTTTTATTGCTTTAGAATGTTGAAAAATTATTTTATGACACCTCCACTAAAAACTACTTTTGCTGTTCAGTCATTTCAAAATCTCTATGAACCCCCCTTTTTTGCAGGGAGATAGTATGAGGGGCCAAGATATTGCTATTTAAATGAGTTTGCTCCGGCTCAATTAATAGATGAGGAAACTGAGGCAAACATGGTTAAGTGACTTGGTCTTGGTCACACAGTTAGTGTGGGACCAAAATGTCTGAGGCCAAATTTGAGCTCAGATCTTTCTAATTACAGACCCCTGCTCTACCCATTGTTTGACCTAGCTGCCTGTAGCTTTTTATTAAAAAATAAGACATAGCATACCAGGAAAAGGTATGAACTTGAGCACAACACATCTCTTAAAACTCGTTTCCTCTTGTCTGGAATGAGAGCTTTAGACTATATAGTTTTAAAACTCAGTTTCCAAACTTTTAAAAACACTATGCAATTTATCTGAGTTAAGTTATGTAGAAAATATATTTTAATGGACTTTGACTAATATCTTTTGTTTTTATATTGCCTAGCTTTTTTATATCTCCTCCTCTAATGCAGAATATTTTGAAATTTGGGTGCAAGGTTGCTCTTGGTCTGACAATGATTCTGGGATAATGTAAATGTCTCTCCTTTTTATGGAAATCATTATTTCAAGATAAAAAGGGAATTACCAATTAGATTAAACTCTGATATCACAAATGTCCTAATCAGCTAGGCAGAAAATGGAAGTTTGAAGATGCCCACTGAGGCAAATCGATTAATGAAGAATAAGAAAAAGAAAAATTAACTTTATCCTTGTTCTTTCATTAGCAAAGCAGCATACAAGTTTTGCACCAACACTGGTTTGCATTTTATTTTTATAAATCTGCATTGGTGATGTGATAGAGGCAAATATATAAAAAGAAAATAACTACTTTTATGGAAGCAAAATACTTGTTAGCTTTTTCACTTGCTGTATTCAACTGAAAAAATAAAAAGCCCTAGTTGGGCAACACTTTTTGAATTTGGATATTCACTTCACAGGTTAGTGGTGAAACAGGGAAATTTCTTTTTAGTGAAAATAATATCCAGATAACACATAAGAATCAAGAAGTGACAAATAATGTGCAATTGGCAAAATGTTATTATAAAAAAATTTTAATTCACTCTTACTTTACATTAAAATTTTATAAGCACCATGTCATGTACTTCAATCTAAAAAGAGGAGACTGGAATGCTCAAGTCAACAACAAACAGCAGGCATATAATGAGAAGTTACAGCTATGTGGAACATGTGAACAAGACCACATTTGGAAAAATCCACTTGGAATCAAGTGACAATGCACAAAACTGGAATCTGGCATTGATTTACTCAAACTCTGTTTATTCAGAGCCCAAAGCTGACAGTTGTGTAAACATCAAAAGAAACATTGTGTTAACTTTACAATTTGATAAAACTTGTCTTACCCTGAAAGGATGAATGCTGCCATCTTATTGTCTTGACCTGTGCTTAGCTGGTGGCTCAACAAGACTGGCTGTGTTAAGATTGAAATGGTGCAAAGAGACTATGTTCAACATTGTGCAAGTCATTAGCAAGGCCATCAGAATGTGTACACTTCTATGTAATGATCTGACCAATATTTGACTAATTTAACTGGAAAACTATACATTTTTTAGCAAAATGTTTTAATTTGGTCCCATGTTAAAAGACCTGATAGCCAAGTTGGTTTTATTTTCACATGAAAATTCACAAGCATGTACACAACAAAACCACTACAACAATGTTTTCTGGTCTAGGCATAAAAAGTATGGCTCCTACTAACACTAAAACATACAAAAAATAAACTACAAAAATCGTTTACACTTGATTTCAGAAAAAAAAGCTTTGTTCAAGAAAAATGATTTTTTTTTTCTTAAGCCATCCAAAAAGGAATGCAAATAACCAATAAATACAGTGTGCTTTCTCCATATAGACATATATACACTTGAATCTTTGGCTTATGTTTAATTTTTTAAAAAGAATTTTATGTGATCCAGCCATCATTGCACATTAAAACAAAATAAGCCAGTTAAATATATTTATATATTTATATAGATCTGCTACACTTGAAATGTATAAAGAATGGATTTTTTTTACTATCAATTTGCACAGCTTTTTTTCTTCTTTTTAAATTTTTAACATCTTTTATCAAAAGAAGGAGAAAAAAAATGCCATATAGGAAATATTGATTCATGCAACAGGTGAGCCCAGAGAGAGGCAGCTGCATATCATATCAACTGTACAAACACTGAAAAGTCCCTATTTGCCCCCTAGTTGGCTTAGTCTGGTTCTTATTAAATATAACTTTGTGGCACTAAATTTTGATATTGTTTACAGGCATAGAAACTGATTAAGTCCTCTTATTAACATACACAATTTCATAAGAAAAATACTTTTGCATTTAAAATGTAAATGTTCCCCTCCCCCCAACACTTAAATCTCTTCACAGGTTCAACAGGTAAATTAGCTGCTGGTTCAACAGCGGAAAAGCTTTTAGTTGGGATTCACTTTCCATGTCCAGTCCAACTATGATGATTCAAGGTACTCCAAAGCCACATCATAGCAGAAACGGTACTGTTCCTAAAATACATCAAGATAAAATAAAGAATTAGAAAATAAAAAAATAAAAAGGAATGTTGGTAATAAATAACTTTAATTTTCAATTATAGTCCAAGCCACCTTTATGGTATATTTTAATGACTTTTTCTTTTTAATATTTATATTTTGCTTTTATATTTAACTTGCAAACAAAAAGCCTTCACCTTTGTCTTGGAGTTAATCTAAAGAAACTTTGAAAAAAAAAAAACATCAAAAAACAACAAAAAAATAAACCAACCCCCCCCCCCAAAAAAAAAAAAAAAACACCTGGACAAGAATTGCATAAATGTATCTTTCATGCCAACTGCATTGATGGAAATAGTTCTACAGTGGTAAAAAGCTATGGTTTCCATCAAAATAATTTTTAGAAATGGGCACTCATATTTTGGCTCTTTGAGGCTAATATCAAACCAATACTTCCTCAAAACCACAACAACAACAACAAAAAATCCTGCCTGTTCATCTCATCAAAGATTTCAAAGAAAACTTTTGGAAAGTAAATTTATATTGACTTGCAGTAATTTTTTTTTAAAATAGCATTTATCTTAAATTTTTTTCTTGGTCTCAGAACTTGCTCTTAATGGTAACATAATTTATACATTTATGTTTATGAAAACCTCAATAAATTAGACTAGTTGAATTTTTCTAGCTTTAGAAAACTACCTAAATGAAATTATTTCTAATTTAAAATTTTAAAATACATGCAAATAGCTAGAAGTTAAGCTAAAAAATGTTAATTGATAAAGGATCTTAGGAAACCAAGGGAACAAGAAAAATATAAATCAGGAAGTACAAAGTTTAGTGGGGATATAGAAAGAAGTATCCTTGGGTTTGAGGAAAACTCCTATTCCTTTGGGGGGAAAAATGTTCAAGAGTATCCATAAGAATAACCACAGTGCTAAAGAGTAAGATGAATTATTCAGAGGACAATATGAAAACTATGGACCTAGTTTAAAATAAAGAAAAAAAATGATGTTTGGAAAGAATTAACAGTGGAAAAACTGAACAAGGAGGCTATTGCTTAGAACTGCAAGGCAAGGATCATGGACTAGGTTGCTTTCAAAGCCACTAGATTCAGATTAAAAATTTTAGATATGTAGATATTTCTAAATCTATCTTAAAGGATAGGTGACAACACAAAAGTTTAAAAAGAAAATTTATGTAATTATGTGAATTGAAATATTTTGCATGAACAAAGTTAGTTCTAATGGGATAAGAGAGAGAAGCACTAGTTGGGGAAACAAATATTTTCACCAAATATCTCTAATAAAGTCTTATACTGACATTATAAAGGAAATTAACATAGATACAGAAGTCATTCAGTAACACATAAGAGGTCAAATGACATAGAAAGTTTTCAAAAGAAGAACTGCAAGCTATTAGACCAATGTGAAATATTATTCCAAATCACCATAATAAGGGTAATAAACATTGAAACAATTCTGAAGAGTAAATAAGCAAAGTTGGCAAAAGACAGAAATTGTTAATATTAGACACTATGGGAAGATAAATATCCTAGCACATGGTTGGTGGAACTCTGAATTGATATAGCTATTTTGGAAGCCAATTTGGAATTATGCTTTAAAAAAGATGAACAAAATGTCCACATCCTTAGAATCAGAGATTTCATTGCTAGGTATATGCTCTAAAGAGATCAAAGAAACAAAAGACCCATTTTTTGAAGTAGCAGTGCTCCTTGAAAATTGTGGTAAATGAATGTAACAGAATATTTCTGCACTGGAAGAATTCAGAGAAACACAAAAAGATATAAACTGATGTAAAGTGAAGTAATTACAAACAGGAAAGCACGATACACATTGACTACAAAATAAATCCTAAGAAAGATATTTTTTTAAAAAAAAGAAACTAAAAACTATTTAATTATAATGACCGAGTTTGGCCTGATGAAGAGTTGAAAAATACTCCCTATTCTCTTTGCAGAAGTAAGGGATTATTGATGTATGTACTGCATCACAGATTCTGATCTGGAAAGTGTTTTAGAAGACCATGTTCAAACAAATCAATTTGAGGCACCAGGATATTAAATGACTTGCTCTGCATAGTTCTAAAGTGCTTCAGGCACCATGCTGTACTGCTTCTGATATAAACACAATCTATATAAATAAAAGTAAGATAAGAATAAAACATAAGAATTTCCTAAATATGGAGAAGACTCGCTATGAATTTCATGCTTGAAAGAGCACTATACCGTTTATCTCAGATAGAGACATATACATATGGCTCCTTAAAATCTTTAGGGACAGAGATTCTATACCCCTGAACATGTGAGACTAGTTGAGTAAATATTCTGAATATGCATTCTACTTTGGCCTAAGAAATTCATTACAACTGGACCATTAAAGGGAAATAGTTATTATAAGACCTTTACATCTTGACATATTAAATTTAAAAGACTTCTAAATTTACCAGAAAATTAGGGAAAGGTTCTTTATTTACTCATATTATTTGCAAGTAAAGGATGCTAGTATAAAGCCAAATGCTGGCAAAGGATGGCTAATTTACATAAATGGATTAATTATAACATTTTGAATTCATAGTGGGACTAAGTACAATGAACAACCCTATGTATATTTAAACAAAATTAAAGATTTACATTTCTTGTCATATAGGATATCCTAAAAGTCTTTGTGTAGCCTTAATCTATTCAGTTTAATATCTGACAATATCTGAAACATCATATTATTGTGTTCAAGTTCAGGGCAGGGGGATAGGGGAAGGGAAAGGAAAAGAGGAGAGGAAGAGATAGAGTTATATCAACCTTTAAAGTGAAAGAATACCAACCCAACACTTCAGATAGCTGCATAACCTCAGTATGCGCCATCCATAAGCAGGAAGTGGTAAGGATTTTTTTAAAAGTATTTTTTAATTGAGTCGTTTCTTTTAGTTATCTGATCATCCTGATATACATGAGGCAAGAAAGAATGCTGCATTGGTTTTTCTAGTTTGTTTTCTTACTAACAGATGCTCCTGATCAAGCAATATAAAACATATATGCACTAACCACAGAAACATGTCTTTCAGCAACATGACAAATTAAAGCTGAAATGTGGTATAAAATGTATATGTATGCGCATTGATAGATTCAATAGCAAATATTAAGTGATTATGAGCAAATATTTGAATGTATTTTTTAAATGAATATAATTAATATACATGAACAGGTTTTGCATCCCCCTCATGGTGAAATAGAGCATTGTCCTCTTATTGTGAATATTATTACACTCAAGCAGTAAAATTTACAATCTTCATGTCTTAGAAAACTGCTTTTGATGATCTGAGAACATGCAAACCGATGTTCATGACGTTCAGAGAGTTGCTTAGTAAACGACCTCTTAAGAGTCAGAGATAGACTTTATTAATTAGTAAGCATTTATTAAATGCCTACTATATATGTGTTTGACACTATGGTTATAAAGAACCCCATTATTTCAAGGAGTATACATTCTACTACTTGAATGTAACATTTTCACAGAGAAATAAAAACAAAACAAAAATAAAATAGATAGGTGTTATTTAATGGTATAAAAGCACTAATAGTAGGAAGTATCAAGAAAGGCCTCTTGAAGATGTAGCCCTTGAAATGGACTTTGAAGGTATATGAATGTCATGGAATATTATTGTTCTGTAAGGAATGACCAGCAGGATGAATACAGAGAGGCTTGGAGAGACTTACATGAATTGATGCTAAGTGAAATGAGCAGAACCAGGAGATCATTATACACTTCGACAACAATATTGTATGAGGATGTATTTTTTTTTTTTAATAACTTTTTATTGATAGAACGCGTGCCAGGGTAATTTTTTATAGCATTATCCCTTACATTCACTTCTGTTCCGATTTTTCCCCTCCCTCCCTCCACCCCTTCCCCCAGATGGCAAGCAGTCCTTTACATGTTGAATGGGTTGCAGTATATCCTAGATACAATATATGTGTGCAGAACCAAACAGTTTTCTTGTTGAACAGGGAGAATTGAATTCAGAAGGTATAGATAACCCGGGAAGAAAAACAAAAATGCAAGCAGTTTATATTCATTTCCCAGTGTTCTTTCTCTGGGTGTAGCTGCTTCTGTCCATCTTTGATCAATTAAGGCTCTCTTTATCAAAGAGGTCCACTTCCATCAGAATACATCCTCAAACAGTATCGTTGTTGAGGTATATAATGATCTCTTGGTTCTGCTCATTACACTCAGCATCAGTTCATGTAAGTCTCGCCAGGCCTCTCTATATTCATCCTGCTGGTCATTCCTTACAGAACAATAATATTCCATAACGTTCATATACCACAATTTACTCAACCATTCTCCAATTGATGGACATCCTTTCATTTTCCAGCTTCTAGCCACTACAAACAGGGCTACCACAAACATTTTGGCACATACAGGTCCCTTTCCTTTCTTTAGTATCAGCTTGATAACTTTTTGAGCATAATTCCAAATTGCTCTCCAGAATGGCTGGATGTGTTCACAATTCCACCAACAATGTATCAGTGTCTCTGTTTTCCCACATCCCCTCCAACATTCCCCATTATCTTTCCCTGTCATTCTAGCCAATCTGACAGGTGTGTAGTGGTATCTCAGAGTTGTCTTAATTTGCATTTCTCTGATTAATAATGATTTGGAGCATATTTTCATATATCTATAAATAGTTTCAATTTCTTCGTCTGAGAATTGTCTGTTCATATCCTTTGACCGTTTATCAATTGGAGAATGGTTTGATTTCTTATAGATTAGAGTCAATTCTATGAGGATGTATTCTGATGGAAGTGGATTTCTTTGACAAAGAAACCTAACTGAGTTTCAATTGATAAATGATGGACAGAAGCAGCTACACTCAAAGAAAGAACACTGGGAAACGAATATGAACTATTTGCATTTTTGTTTTTCTTCCTGGGTTATTTTTACCTTCTGAATCCAATTCTCCCTGTGCAACAAGAGAACTGTTCGATTCTGCAAACATTTATTGTATCTAGGATATACTGGATATGTTTATCTAACATATATAGGACTGCTTGCCATCTAGGGGAGGGGGTGGAGGGAGGGAAAGGAAAAATAGGAACAGAAGCAAGTGCAAGGGATAATGTTGTAAAAAAATTACCCTGGCATGGATTCTGTCAATAAAAAGTTATTATAAAATAAAATAAAATGTTTAAAAAAATGTTAACTACATCCCTCTGTGATTATCTCCAATTTATCATTAGTAAACTTCTCTATACATAAAAAAAAAAAAAAAAGAAATGGACTTTGAAGAGCTTCTAGGAGGTAGAGTTGAGAAAAGAGAGCATTCCAGGAATAGGGTAACAGTCTGTCAAAAACATGGAGGCAAGAGATGGAATGTTATATATGAAGATCTATTAAGTGGTCCCCTTTGACTAAACTGTTGTGTGTTTCAGGGTTAGTCCTGTGTACTCAGCCTAGAAATATAGACTGGAGTAAGATGAGGAAGGACTCTAAAACCCAGACAGAGAAATTTGTACCATATTCTAAAAGCAAGGGGTAAGGAAAACTTCTTGAGGAAAGGAAAGGTATGGTTAGACCTAAGCTAAAAATTAGAAGATCAGTTTGACAATTGCATGGAGGATGGGGTAACAATGAGAGAAACTGAAAGCAGGGAGTATAATTAGGCTGTTATAAGAGTTCATGCAAAGAACTGAACTGAAGTCATTGTGACATGAGTATTACAGGATACAAAAGTGACATATACTAAGGAGGTAAAAGGAACAAGACACTACAAGTGGGGAATGTATGACAGTAAAGGGTTGAGGATGCTTCCAGGTGGTTTACTTAGTCAAAAATAAAAAAAAAAAAGGTAAAACATTTGCAGTGGGCTGCTGTGTAGCAAAGTGAATAGATTATCCAGCTTAGATTCAGGGAGACTCTTCTTCCTGAGTTCAAACCTGGCCTGATACTTACTATCTTTGTACCAATGGGAAAGTTTCTTAATCCCAATTGCTTCAGTTTCCTTATCTATAACATGAGCTGGAAATGAAATGGCAAGCCATTCCAGTATATTTGCCTAAAAACTTCAAATGGGGTCATGAAGTCCTTAGTTCAAATGTGGTTTCAGTCATTTATTAGCTGTGTAACTCTGGGCAATTAACTGGCTCATTTTCCCCAATTGTAAACCTCCTAGGATTGTTATGACAATCAAATGGAAATAATATTTTAAAAATATTTAGTAAAGTACTTGGTACATAGTAGATACTATAGAAATACTATTATTTTTGTTAATAGGAAAATTAGGGAAAAGGTTGGGTTTGAAAGGAAAGATAAATGAACTTGGTTTTAGATAAGCCCAATTTGAAATGTCTATGGAAAATTCAGATTGAAATGTCAGGGAAATAGTTGGAAATGCAATTCTGGACAGAGATGAATACTGCATATGCAGAGTTAGGAGTCATTTCCAAATTGATGACTATTGAATCTATAGAAGTTTATTTGAAGAAGAGATAAGTGAAGTATATAAAGATTAGGGATTCATTTTCAAATTGATTACCATAGCAGGTCATGAGATTAAGAAGAAAGATAATGGAAAGGAAGAAGAGAAGAGGCCATAGTGCAAGTCCCTAACTTATATAGAGGAAGTAATATACATGATAATGCTGCAAAGAAAACCTGGAAGGAGCAAGCTGAAGGATAGGAAGGAAACAAAAGATAGTAGGTAGCATCATGAATCCCCTGGGAGGCAACACTCAGCAATGAAAAAACTTAGTAAAGACAGCATGGAATAGCGAAAAGGCTTTGTAGTTAGAGGAAATGGGTTCAAATCCTGCCTTTAACAATTACTATTCACGAAGTCTTGGACAAATCTTGGTCCTTCAAGCTACTTCAACTACAAAATGAGAAGACTGGAATACATACCCTCAGACGTCAATTCCAGCTCTAGATATATGATTCCAGGATGAGGATAAAGAAAAGTAGAATAAACAATGAGGAGATCACTATTATTAGATAGATATTAGAGAGAAGATTTTCAGGTCAGCAGAACTGCAAGCCAGACTGTGAGGTACTGAAAGTGTCCAGTAGGTTACAAAGTGGAGCCAGTAAGTATAGATATATTTTCCTAAAAGAATACTGAAAGGAAAGGCATTTAGAAAATAATATCTAAAAGGCACGGGGAGGGTCAAATCAAAGTTTCTTTAGGGATGAAGGAGATTTGGATTTGCTGACAGTAAGGAAGGAGTCAGTGGATAAGATGTTGAAAATTAGGCAAAAAAAGGAGAGTGACTAAAGGACAAACAGCTAAAGATGATGGGATAAAAGAGGTACAGGTAATGGAGCTGGCCTTGATAAAGAAAGCTCTTTCCCAACAGAGACTAGAGCAAAGGAGAAAATGCAGAATGATGCAGAAATGACTTAAAATGTAAAAATGAAATAAATATGTGGCAAAGTGAGGTGCTCTGTTCAGAGGAGGAGGTGAGTTTGTAGCTCAGACCAAGAGAATTTTCTGAGAAAGCAACTGCTTTGAAGCATAAAACAGAATTGATCAGAGTGCAAGGTTGAGCAAGCAGAAGTGAGGGTCCAACTGAGATTCAATAACATAAAATTTTAGACCCTTTCAGTTAGGTTGTGTGATCTTCTTCATTAGCATTCAGTTGCATGTAAGCAAAAGCTGAGAAACTGTAAGAGTAATCCAGGGTTAGAGTTAGGAAAGGAATAAGCAGTGTTATGACAATAGGGCAAGGGATTCAAAGGATGAAGGCAGTGTAAAATTGAAGTGGATGATTAAAAAGTATAGATACTGAAGAAAGGGAAGTGTGGCAGGGAAGATAGTGATTGAAAGCTGTACTGAGGATCTAGCAACATAGCTGAATATCAATCCATTCTGAATACCTAGGGAATCATGGTGTTAGGGGAGAAAAATAAGAGTAGGTGGCTAAAATGAATACTTAACTACATTTCATGAGACAGGAAACTACTCTCAGTGGGAATCAGCATGAATTTTTTTTCTCTAATAAAAAAATGCTATTTCCTTTCACTATTAGATTCAGTTATCTGGTGACATCATTTGTATGCTGAGAGACAGCAAAGGAATTTTAGCTAAGAAATGGGCAGAGATTATCTCTTTTCTTTAAAGCATTGCCACAGTCATAACAAACACTATTACTATCAACTCAGGGTTATTAAGGACTATTATTTTGGTGCACTGGAAAGAAGGTTGGATTTGGAGTCAGAAAATCTCATATCCTACTTTTTGTTGTTCAGTAATTTTTCAATTGAGTCTCATGCTTTGTGACCACTTTTGGACTGGCTTGCCATTCCTTCTATATCTCATTTTACAGATTAGCCTAAGGGAAATAGGGTAAAGTGAGCTAGTGAGTATCTAAGGCCAAGTTTAAACTAAAAAAATATGACTCCCAGCACTCTATCTACTGCATCTCTTAACTATCCCATTTATTATACATATGTTCTTGGAATCAGTTTCTAAATGTCTTTAATGATTAATAAATGACCTCTACGGTTCCTGCCAGGTCTAAGTCCATGATGCTATGGTCTCACGGTCCTATTGCTGTGATTCTATTCTGTGAGCTGTAGGCTGCTATTGTCTGCATAACATGTTACTTACATGAATATTTTGGTTATTGAATACTGAAGCCTAGTTCTTCTGGAAAGTGAACTGTGTTAAGAAAATCAGTTTGGTGAGAGTAGGGACTTTCATTTTTTTTCTCTGAATATCCAAAGTCTACCACTGTGTTTTTCACATAATAGCTGGTTCACAGACAATTCTCAGATGAAGAAATTGAAACTATTTATAGACATATGAAAATATGCTCCAAATCATTATTAATCAGAGAAATGCAAAGTAAGACAACTCTGAGATACCACTACACACCTGTCAGATTGGCTAGAATGACAGGGAAAGATAATGGGGAATGTTGGAGGGGATGTGGGAAAACAGGGACACTGATACATTGTTGGTGGAATTGTGAACACATCCAGCCATTCTGGAGAGCAATTTGGAATTATGCTCAAAAAGTTATCAAGCTGATACTAAAGAAAGGAAAGGGACCTGTATGTGCCAAAATGTTTGTGGCAGCCCTGTTTGTAGTGGCTAGAAGCTGGAAAATGAAAGGATGTCCATCAATTGGAGAATGGTTGAGTAAATTGTGGTATATGAACGTTATGGAATATTATTGTTCTGTAAGGAATGACCAGCAGGATGAATACAGAGAGGACTGGCGAGACTTACATGAACTGATGCTGAGTGTAATGAGCAGAACCAAGAGATTATTATATACCTCAACAACGATACTGTTTGAAGATGTATTCTGATGGAAGTGGACCTCTTTGATAAAGAGAGCCTTAATTGATCAAAGATGGACAGAAGCAGCTACACCCAGAGAAAGAACACTGGGAAATGAATATAAACTGCTTGCATTTTTGTTTTTCTTCCCGGGTTATCTATACCTTCTGAATTCAATTCTCCCTGTGCAACAAGAAAACTGTTTGGTTCTGCACACATATATTGTATCTAGGATATACTACAACCCATTCAACATGTAAAGGACTCTTGCCATCTGGGGGAAGGGGTGGAGGGAGGGAGGGGAAAAATCGGAACAGAAGTGAATGCAAGGGATAATGCTGTAAAAAATTACCCTGGCATGCGTTCTACCAATAAAAAAATATTTAAAAATTTAAAAAAAATAGCTGGTTCACGAATATTTGTTCAATCCTATATGTATCAGAGGAGAAACAGGATCAAGATGGGTGACAAAGCCATTACAATAACCTGTTATAAAGCTAAGCCAGTGGTGTCTCTGACCTTCCCTTCTCTTGCCTAGTAATGGTATTGTTCATATGGAGAATCCCTTTTTCAGAAAATTTCACCCAACTGTTTGCAGAATTAAAGTGATGCTAACTTGCTTACACCAAAGAGAACAAAGAGGATAAGAATCTATATGAATACATACACAGATCATATATATATATATATATTCACTCACATACAAATGCATACTATATAGATATATGTATGTGTATATGTGTGTGTGTTTGTGTGTGTATATATATATATATATATATATTTATATGTAAAATAATTTGTTCATAGTTACAAAGAATTAAAAACTAAGGGAGTAAGTACAAATTGGGAAATGGATGAACAATTAAGGATATAAAATTTAATGGAATACTATGATGACTTCAGAGCAACTTGGAAAAATTTGTATGAACTGATGCAGAGGGAAATAAGTAGAAATAGAATGATTTATACAGCAATAACATTGTAAAGACAAACAACTTTGAATATTTTGAGCAGCACTGATAAATGATGATTGCAGAAGACTGATGAAGAGACATGCTACCCATCTCCTGAAAGAGTGTCATGGACTCAAAAGAGAAAGACGTACATTTGTGTACACGGACAAGGTGGAGATTTGTTTGGCTTTATTATGCCTATTTGCCAATGGTTTTGATTTTTCCTTCTTTTTTTCCACTAAAGATTTTTTTCATGGATGGGGAGAGATGCATCATGGTGGGTAAGAGAGAAAATAAAGGCTTATTAATTTAAAAAAAATTAAAAGAGATTTTAAATGGCAATACAGAGGAGATTAGTAGCTAAGTATGACCAAGAATTGTCTCTTATGGACAGTTTCATTTGCAAATATTTTCTTTTTCCAACAATAATTTGATCCATTTAACTGACAATACTAATCTATATAAAATATTCAAAGACACTGTTCAATATTCTAATTACTAAATCCTAACCTTTCTCTTCAAAGTATTAAGTCATTATTAAAATGTGCTAAGAATAGTTTATGATCTCTACATTTATTTAGAAGTCAAAATGATACTGTCATTTTGCTAGATAGAGGGGAAAAGCTAATAGCTGCTAATTGGAAAGGTAGGATTTAATTTACAAATTAATTTTATAATAAAGATCATAGGTTTATTAATATACTGAGAATAAGTAAAACAGGCTTCAATCTTCATTGAAAATATTTATGTTATCAAAATATTATCAAAACAAAAGGATTTTCTTGAGTTTAATGTTTTGCACTGAATTATCAAAGATTAAACCCTGTAATTCTCTCAGGTAAGAGAGAAATGATTCTCTTCATTACTAATGTATGAATAAAACATGATAAGTAAGGATTTTATTTGGGCATACCATAGAAAAATAAGAAAAAATAATAAATAAGGGATTCTTTCTTTGAAGTAATACAGTCCAGAGAGATTCATATTAACCCCACTGAAACATTTGGTGTCCCAATATAAAGGTGTAAGAGATCAAATAAAAAAGTCAGAATAGAACTGTTCCTCTAAGTTTTAAGTTTCTATGATTTTATGACTTACCGGGGCTTCCACCATGTTTGGCTTGCTATTCCGTAATGTTTTGACCGCATGGAAAACATCAACAACATTCTGTCTTTTCACCATTTCCACAACAATGCCTATGGCACAGAACATTCCACTTCGGCCTCCACCATTCCTGAAAGGAGACAAAGAAGAAAAGATAGAGAAGTAAATAATAGCATTAAAAATATTATTTTGGGGGGATCACAACTCAAGCTAACTTATGTATATTCAAAGAAGCAATCAAATCCCTTAGAAAATGCTATTTTTCTATTGTTTCTCTTCTCATAAAATTTTTTGGGGGATAGGGAGAAGCAACAGTGTTTGAAGGTAGTATGACAAGTGTAGAGGTACACTGAGATCCAAGATCTGCACCAAAACCTATCTCTAACACCTACTACCCTATGTGACTCTCTCTGGGAAAGTTACAACACCTTTCAAAGTTCTAAGCAACTCTCTGAGACTACCACTGCATATAAACTATTGAGCTGCCTAGCAAAAGAGAGTTCCCAATATCGATAACATTCGTAAACCAACATTTCATGCCTATAATGCCCAAAGAATTGACAGTTAGGAAAGGGGAAATTGTAATAGATTTTTGGCATCAAAGAAAAAGTGGTGGTTTTTTTAATCTCTTCTTTTCCTTTTTTAAAATAGGAAAAAGAAAATTACAAAAAGAAGAATCTGAGAAAGCAACATATAATACAGTGAATGCAAGAGAACATATCTTGACACTCCAAATGGGGTCAGTAGAGAAATGAATTACAAGACTTTAGCAGGAAAAAAAGAATGAAAGATTGAAAACCAGCCTGTAAAAGAGGATAGTTGCTAGTGAAAGGTCAAACAGGACTAATCATGAAATAAATGTAGAGCTGCACAATTTGTTCTAATGTGACCAAAACTCATACTCACAGACAATGAATGATAGTCCGCCCTTCCCCTTCATCACATTCCTCCTGCCACTTTTCAACCTGCAGTATTAGCTTCAGGAATGATCGTTTGGATCCAGGGACTTCTCGATGAGAAGCCCACCCTAAGTATTGAAACTGCTGCACCATTAGATAGCCTTCCTGAGGCTGTGGGAAGAAAAATATTTGTAGGAAAATGAACTGTGAATGGAAATGCTACTAATGGGCAGAATATAAAACCCATTTGACATCATATTATAACTTATGTTTACTATATGAAAAAATCTCTCTGCTTCAAATATCAACTGTACACATATAAGCACAGAAATATGTCTCATCACAAATATTAAAATTCCCCAAAGCAAGGATCAAGTGAAACCATGCAAGAGATTCAAGTGATTGGAGTATGACTTAATCTTTACAAAAACCTATTGCCTGAACACAAAATATTTAAAAATTTTCTTAAACTGAAAAACTGCCAAGGAAAAAAATGTAAATTTTAGTTGCAGTTCTGAAAATTTTTCATGGTACACACTTTCTTAGCTCTATATTGATAGTTTTTCAATGAAAGTATTTACAAAGCAATTGTTCTGACAACTACAAACAAAATCAGCTTTCATTTAAGTAAGCATTTAAAATGTGTACAAATATTAGTTTTATAAAAGAGAATATTTTAAAGTTTTCCTTTATGAGAAACAATAGAATTGGATATTTGTGATTATGGCACAGAATCTTTTTATTGGTACTTAAAAAATATTTCTCCACTAAAATCTTATCTCAATGTCTCATTTGGGTACAGAGATTTTATTGGGAGCCAGAAAGCCATGTTAATTGAGGAAAAGCTAAGGCAGGCTTACCATGATAGAAAGGCTTTGAGGTATGGATCTAGTGATGGCCTGTGGATCTTCTCAGGATCAGACTTATTAAGCTTAGAGAACTTTATTACCAGAAAGTTAGACAGAGGTAATGAATGTTTCTGGTCATAGCAACTCAGAAAGCATTTTAAGGTATGTGGGAGGGCTGCAATTTATGTGGGTGGAAGCAGTATCCACATTGATAAAGTCATGAATTCTTTGAAGTGAAAAAAAAAAGTTAACTATATTGAAATATAGCAGCTGCCATTTGTGAAGAGTTCTGAAATGATAAATAAACTAAGAGCATTCTCAAGTACTTTTTATCAGTGTAGTTGGGAGAAAAAAAATCTTGTTTTTCTTTAATATTTAATTGGAGGTAACATTTTTAACGTTCCTTTTTATGTTTTGTTTCTTTGTTGGCTACATTTAAAGATGTAAACATTTTCATTGTGTATATTTGGTGAGAGGGAGAACTTGATAGCTTAATTTATTATTTGGGAAAAATGTAGGAGGGGTTTCAATATAGGCTGTTATGGAAAGTGATTTGAATGCTATTGTTCCAAACAAATCTCAGACATTCTACTTTGCCTGGAATTTCATGGATGAACATTTCTGCTATTTTATCAAAATGGCTTTTTTGAAATTAATGACAATATTAATGAAATATACCTTTCCAACATGGTAAACATATGCTTGTGGATCAGAATAAGATTAGTAACTACTAATGGGTTGTGTATTTGAATTGAGATTTCCAGAAGTAATAAGCTACTGCAAAAATCCACTAAGAGAGCTAGCTTCCAACTGTCAGCATTTCTGTTTATAGGATGCATATTTTACTCTGGCACTAAAGCATGGAATGATTGTTAGCCTCAGTACTGAATAAGTGAAGTTTATTAATTTTTTTCCCTTGGTGTCTGAATAGAATTATACTCTATCATTATTATCTCAACTCATGATATCCTGAAGCAGTCCAGTTAGAATGACAGAACAACTGCTTACCCTTGTGAGATTGCATATCCGAAAAATTCTGTTGATCACATCACAATCCATTGCACAGGACATGCATTCTACTTGAATGGGTCCATATCGCAACATGCCCTCTTCAGGCCAGTACTGTGGGCAGCCCTAGACAATGAGTGTTGTGAAAGGAAATAAAGATGGTGATTAGACTTTCAAATTTTCATGGTGCCAAGAGAACTGTAGCATCATAGTATGATTTTAGAAAATTAAGTGCATATAATACAACAATCACATTATGGGCATCAACCTGGCTCAAGTCGACTTCATTTAACATCACAATCGAGGTACAGCCATAATCATATACTAATCTCCAGAAATCTTTCACAGTGTTTGGCAGGGGGTACTGAGTGACAATGAAAGCAGCAGGCTGTCTGTAACTCTGTAAAGAAAAAGGATTGACAGGAAACATTAGAACTGTAAAGTCATGAGCCAAAGCAACACATTTCACCACTAACATAAATCGGCCAAAATGGTCTGATATCCAAAGCTGCTGCTTAATTCAGAGTGTTTTCGTTATGGCTTCTATAATTCACTGTAACCATAAGCTTTTGTTTCCAAACAGTACCAGAATTTTCTACCCATGCAGTGGTTAAAGTGAAATTCAATTTTATCCTTTGTTTTTATGTTCAGCATATATACTACGGTGCCTGGAACACAGGTGTTCAGTAAGTGCTTATGTAGTGAGAATGAATGCAGAGGGGAAAAAAAAGTGCTAAAGAGTTTCTTTAAGACTCCTCTTATGGTCTTCTAGGACCTCGTTAAATGACAGAAAACCATTAAGCATTCTTATTTTCTCTTTTATAGGCAATGGTAGGAACATTTATGAATTGTCCATTCACTAAGATAGGTGCACCATCTCCTAAATGCTGACCTAGGTTATCAGTGTGTTGCTAACTCATTTGTAACACAGTATCTTGAATATTTCAAAATGTTTTAAAAGCACTGCAGGAATTAATCTTGTGTCTGCTGAACATACTTGCACTACAGGAATGTCATTAATTCACTTCCTTTTGAGCTTGATGCATCCCTTCGGATTACTTCTGGATGGTCTTTTGACTATGTAAGAAAGAAACTGGAAGAACTTGAGAGGAGTAATAGATGTGACTTAGAGTTGGCCCATGTTTCCAATACTTTTATCATTTTCTATTGTTATTGCCACTTCTCTTTTGATTTGGGGAGTGTACAAAATATTAACAGTGGCACTTTTTTTTTTAGGACACAAATAGAAACAAACTTGGTGTCCAATGACCGGGGAATAAACAAATTGGTTTGTAACAAAATAAAATATTATTGTGTAGTAATAAAGACTATGAGGATGAGGGGAAAAAAAATCCATGGTAATTTATTGAACTGATACTGAATAAAATAAAAAATCCATATGAATAATCTATTTGATTCATACTCTGCAAATGAAAATATCACTAAAAATATATTTTTTATATATATAAAAAATATATATTTTTTGAGCTCTGAGTAATAGAAACCCCGTAATAGTTTCCAAGGTCATATCATGAAATATATTTTCCTCTTCTTCATGGCCCAGAATAAATTATAACATATAATGTGTGATGTTATTATTCACTTGGTTACTTTTACTTAACATTTTCTTTGCTACAAGGGAAGCTTCAATTCCAATGTTGAGAGTGAGATGTTGGCAAATAGTTTATACAAAAATGAATGAGGAATAATCAGTACCTCAATAGAAATTAAATGTGTTTTTAAAATGCTAATGTATTGTTGATACATCACTGCAACCAAAAACCAAACAAGATGAAATAATTGAAAATTTATAAATCTGTATATATATATATATAAATTTATAAAATTACAAACTTAAAGTGCTTTTATATGTAAAAAATGGAATGGAGGATTGAAAATAGCCATTTAAATACTACAGTGTTGTCATTACAAATTTTTTTTTCATGGTTTCTGTTGTGAGTATACCTTTACCATACCAATATTCGAATTGCTTATGTGGATAAAATTGTTTACCACCAAATCCACAAATTCAAGATGCCCCAAATTGAATATATTTTATCCTAAATCTGTCCTTCATTCTAATTTTGTTATTGACATATCTAGTCACATCCAGTGGTCTATCTTTAAAATCTTACAATTTTATTGTTTTCTTCTACCTCTGATAACTAAATAGAAACCAAGTCCTATTGAATTCATGTCTTTAACATTTTCTGCATTTGCTCAGTACTTTCTATGTCATTGCCAATAATAAAATGTAAACCTTTGTAATCGGCTTTCAGAACTTTTTTTTTTTAATAGTTCCTAATAGGTCATTGTGTATCTACTCTCTCCTTTCTCCAAGTCATTCTGTAGCCAAAGTATATATAAATACAAAGAGAGAGAGAATGAGAAAGAAAGAAAGAAAGAAAGGTAGATTTAATTAATTATCACTCTTCTGTTATAAAGTCTTCAATAACTTCCTATTGCTTTCTGAGTAAATCTTAATTTCTTGGCCTGACAAACAAAATGTAACATGATAGATAGTTTTTCAGATTTATGAAATAATTCTCCATTCTAGGATAACCATGTTATATTTGGACTCTAGTTAAATATCTAGAATTATGGAAAGTTCCAACTATGTTTTGTTTTTTTTTTTTAAATAACACATTTAATGTGTTCACCTGAGGGGATAAAGAAGAGCTGGGAGGGTATAAGTCCAGGGCTTACAATATATTATGAAAAATGGAGAAATATAGGAAGGAAATACTAGGCAAACAATTCTATGTGGGTGAGAATTTTCACTAATACTTTTGTTTATATATCTATCTATCTACACACACACACACACACACACACACACACACTTCCCTCATTTCTTCCTGATCTAGTTTTGCTAATTAATTTGATATTTAGACTGTATGCTTAGTCTGTAGTTCTTATGTAAGCACTTATCAAATAGAGTCTAGGTATACGTAGAATTTTAAGATCCTAATGGTTCAAATTTGCTCTGCTATAATAAATAAATGAATAAATAGATAGATAAATAAATTGAGATTATATAATCTTTCCTAATTTGAAGAAATACTTGTTAAATATAAATTGTTAGGTCATAAAATGTTAGAGATAGAAGATTCTTAACATTTAATTTTTGATGATTTTAGTCAATTATTTATTGTATTCAAAAGAGATCTACATAATGTTTTTTTTTTTTCTGAAAACAAATGAGATGAAAATCATTTCCAAGTAGATAGTTAAAGCAGAGAATAGGAGAATTTCCTATTAAGTGATGAATATTTTAATTCCCCAAATACCTTTTAGTGAAAAGTTTCAAAATACTCTTAAGAAAAAGAAATAGTACTTCAAAAATGTTAGGATTAATTTGCTGAAGAAGAAAACGAATAAGTGTTCTTTCTCATTATGAAGTTTTTTTAAGAGCTCTACATGAACAGAGAAGTAGTTTCTTACATCCATAAGAGCAGCATTGATGTAGTTACTACTCTCCCCATCGATAGTAATTAAGAAAGGCAGACATCTGTCAGGTGGCAGCATATCCATGAAACGATTCTTGTCATGGTTCCTTGGCAGGCAGGCTATGCTGCAATCTTCTGCTTGTAGTCGAGGAGTTACAGAATTTAAGGTCTAAAGAGAAAGAGTGAGCCAAGGTTACAACATAGTGACCTCCATGCAATGTGGTGCAGACTGCACATTTTAGGTGAAGAATGAAATTAAGATGTGTACACAATTATGGTATCTACCAGAATGGCAAGTTGATAGACTTTCTAGATAAAACTAATAAAGCCTGAGATGTGGAAAAATACAGCACATGATGTTAAATATCTCAATGTCCTTGCTATACCTCACTGAAAAAAAGCAACATAGTAATGTTAAAAAAAAATATTCTGTACAAAAGAAAAGAAAAATCAACTAATTCAAGGTGATTAGAATACATTTAAGTCAGCAGCTAAAGTATAACAAAATGAGGAGTGCCATATTTTTAGGAGGCAGCATGCTCTAATTCAGGTGTTCTTAAACTTTTGTGTTTTTCACAGACTTCTTTAGCAGGATGGCTAAGCCTATGGATCCCTTTCTCAGAATCATGTTTTTGAATGTATAAAATAAAATATACAAAATTGAAAAGAAACCTAAATGTATTTAAACAATTTTCCCCCCAGCCAAATTTACAGATCTTCTAAAATCTATCATTGGAATAGGGTATATGAAACCAATGTTAAAAAACAACAACAACAACAACAACAAAAACCCAACAACCTAGATCTGTGGAAAAACCACTGGATGGGGAATGAGAATTCCAGGTCTCTGCAATCAACTCTTCAATTTAGTACAACCACATATGTTTAGGCATGCTATTATATTAATGAAGAAGAGTATATAACCTGTTTTTTTCTATAATTAATGAGGTTGGATTCTACAATATGCTGAAGGATATATAAGGTCAACTTTGTAAAACTGCAGGAAAAAGAAGGAGTTGTAAATACACATAAATCACTAATGTGGTTGATTTTTTTAATGTTCCTTATTTATCCACAAATCCTTTGCATTTGAACTTACATGTCCTTCAAAATACAAGAGAGTAGAGCTCATTCATATTAAAATAACTTCATAACATAGATAATGAAAAGAATAAAGTTAAAGGTTGTGAGTTTGATATAAAAGATCTCATTCAAAAAATTAAGAGTGCCCAGAACCAATGTCCCTCAGTTGCTTACATGAAGAACTCTTAGAAATTGCAAATACCTGAAATTCATCTTTGAGATGTGATGAGTTAGTCTGGGAGTCTATTCTAATCATATCAAAATATGCAGCTTTGAATTCACAAACAGGTATGGCAGTTTCTCCACATAAGCAGGCTTCCAGAATGGCATCATGAATAAAAATGTACTGCTCCTACCAAAGGAAGAAAAAAGAGAAAAATATTATGGAATTTTAATAACACTTTCCTTTATCCAAGGGTAAAGAGAATAATGACCTTTCTTTATGTAACCTTTCTGAAGGACACTAATATTTTTCTATAAACATAGAAGATCTGTGATTCCAGGAAAAAAAAAAAAAAAAAAACAACAAACCAACCTACCATCTTGATTGATGAATATTAGAAAGCAATAGATCCACTAGAGATTAACCAATTTACCTCTGTTTGAACCATGTTGATACGGCGTGAACGGAGGGCTTTGACACAGTTGTAAATGTCTACTACACCTTCTCTTTCAGCCATGTCCAGCATGATGTCAATCACTATATAACAACCGGTTCGTCCAGCACCAGCACTAAAAAAAGATCATGCAGTAAGTATAGTTGTCTCTGGTGATCATCCAAGGCCTCTTTCATATCCATACTGGCAGGATCATTATAGTTTATCAAAATTCCATTTCTTTTTTAAATTAATCCATTTCTGTACATTGTGGGAAGGTACAAATTTAATTGAAAGCACAGAATATCACAACAACTCAACTATATGTATATACATAGATAAAAATACCATCTGTTCTGGTTTAATAAGTGAAATTGCTATCTATGGAAAATATCATCAAAATTCATTACATCTTTATTTCATGTATTTAGACAAATCATAGATGAAGCCAAATTATGCAAATTACAACTACATGAAGAAAAAGTGTGAATTAACAGTGAGTTTTGAACCTGACTTTTAATCTTGTCCTGACACTAACATTATCAAATGATGCCAATGTTTATGTACTTGATTCCTCCTTTCTTTTCCTGCCAAAAAACAAACAAGAAACCATACAAACTATGGACACAGTGAACTACAAAGAAAGGGAAGGAAAGCTACTATAATGGGGAAAATTCTTTGTCTGATGCCAACATAATGGGATGATTTATTCAGTTCAGTGATACAAACAATCAATTCAGCTGAATGAATTAAAGACCAAATAGTTGGATTAATTCAGATAAACACTCAAGTCTGTGACTTCATCTATCATATTCTAATGAGTTCCTGAGTCATAACTCTGGAAATAACTATGTTACAAATGAGTAAAATTATGTAGGGCTTTACAAATTAAATCAAACCTCTGGAATTTGAGGTAAAAAAACAAGTAAATAACTTATAGTGATGACATCTTATATTATATATATAGATATATATTTTCCATTACAAAGTAAAATTCCTCATTCTGTGCAAAGTAAGGAACAGATTAGGAAAGGCTTTAAAGACTGGGATTGGCTGTAAGCAGAATTAATTTATTTCTGCTAAATTTTATATAAGAAAACATTACAATCTATATCATAAGCAACTCTATTTCAATTCAAAGGAACTCAATGTGCATTCTAAGAAAAGAAAAAGAAAAAGAACACAATATTTTAAAAATAAAACAAATCTTCAAAAGTAAGGAAAATTTCAGATTAAATAATGACACCTATTGACAAATTGTGAATATTGTGATGTCCCTCTATTATGTGCTGAAAATTATAATAAAAGGATCAAGTTCTTAGAGCTTAAAAATGTGAGTGCCACCTAAATCTGGAAACTTATACTGATGGAATCAGAAGGTTCTTTGAAAGAACTGAAGGTAAAAAAAAGCATGAAAAGTGCCACAGAAAAGGGAAAAGAAATCACTGTTAGGTGGTAACTTCATTTCCCAAAAAGCATGACTAAATGTGTATTGATAAATGCTGCCCCTCACTCCCCAAGGGAGTAATGCTTCTTCACTTTTATAACAGAAGCTGTTGGAGAAAAAGAGAAGTCCCTTTATTTAAATTCACTTTGTCAGTTTGTTTTCTTATAATTCACCTTTTTCTAAAGTTAGACTTGAAAGCAGAACACGATACCTTAGAAAACAAGTTAAATGAGAATCTCAGTGCATTCTTTTGATCATGAAAATCCTAAGATGTGAAACTTTTGTGATAAGTCAACAGATCCTTCCATTGAAGGATTGTTTTATCTTAGGCTCTAAACTCTTATCTTCACCTCTTAAATCATTCCACTGATGGTTGGATAGAGAGAGCATTGTTTCTTCAGAAATTTAAGCAACAGAATCTTTTTGCTATTGTGAGATATATTGTCTTTTTTCCCCCAAAGAGCCTATTTTTGGGTAAATAATCAGAAATAGGTTACACATGTAATTATGTAAAACAATTCCATTTTAGTCATTTTGTAAAAAGAAGATTTAAATAAAAGAAAAAATGAAAGAAAAACATATTTCAGTTGGTAGATGAGCTTCCTCGTTAGTCCTTTGGAACTGTTGTTGAGGATAGCTAAATCATCTATAGCTCTTTATCAAACAATATTGCTGTTTCTGGGCATAAACTGGTGCATCCAGTTCATATAAGTCTTTCCAGGGTTTTTTTTTAATCATCCTGCCTGCCATCATTTCTCTTAGCTCAATAACATTCCATTACAATAACATACCTCAGCTTATTTAGTCATTCCCCAATGGGATGGACATTCCTTTAATTACCAGTTCTTACCACAAAAAGAGCTATGTTAATATTATATTACAAATTGATTATTTTCCCTATCGGGGGGCATATAGACCTAGTAGCTGGATCAGAGGTATGTAGAGTTTTATTGCCCTATGAGCATAATTCCAAATTGTTCTCCAGAATGATTAGTTCTGTTCAAAACTCCACCAATAGTGCATTAATAGCTTAGTTTTACCACAAACACTCTAAGAGTCAACATTTTCCTTTTTGGTTATGTTTGTCAATCTGTTGCTGCCCCAGATTTTTAAAAATGTTCAATTCTCTAATCAACAGCAATTTAGAGTTTTTTCTCTACAGATAGCTTTTATATTTTTGTCTGAAAACTGCCTCTACATATTCTTTGAATAGTTATCAATTGAGGAATGACTGATGTTACAAATTTGACTCAGTTCTTTATATCTGAGAAATGAGACCTTAATCTAAGATACTTGTAAAGTTTTCCCACTTTCTGTTTTTCTTATAATTTTGGTTGCATTGTTTTGTTTGTGCAAAAACTTTTTAATTTTATAAATTTAAAATTATTTATTTTACATTTTGTAATGCTTTCTATCTTCTTTGATCTTAAGTTTTACCCTTATTCATAAATCTAACAGAGAAACTACTCTATGCTCTTTTAGTTTACTTATGATATCACATTTTAGATGTAAATCATGTAACTATTTTGCCCTTGTTTTGGTATACAGTGTGAAATGTTGATCTTATACTTAGTTTCTGCCATGATACTTTCCAGTTTTTACAGTAGTTTTTGTTGCAAAAGTTTTGGATATTTGCATTTATCATATAATAGATTACTAGAATAATTTACTATAATGTAATTTATATCTAATCTATTCCACCGATCTATCATTATATTTCTTAGTTACATCAGACTGTTTTGATAATTACCACAGTTTGAGATCTAGTATATCTAGACTACCTTTTTGCATTTTTTTTGATTTGCTTGATAACTTTGAGCTTTTGTCCTTCCAAATGAATTTTTATTATTTTTTCTCTTCTATAAAATAATTTTTGATAGTTTGATACAGCAAATTAATTTAATGTACAAAGAATTGTCATTTTTATTCTACTGACTCAGCCTATCATAGGGGATCAATATTTGTAGATTTTCATCTCTTTTCTTTTAGCTTGTCTAATTTATTGGCATATAGTTAGGAAAATACTTCCTAAGAATTGTCTTAATTCATAATTCAGCTCTCTTAATGACTTAATAACTCTCTCTCTTTTTATTACCTGCCATCCTTAGGCTTTCCTTATCATCCATAATCTTTTCCCAGGATTTGAGACAAGATATGAAACTGTAGCTTTCATCAGATTTCTTTAGGATTTATTTGACTAATTTTTTGAAGTACGACTGTTATCTGATCTCTCTGCATTATCATTGTTTTATTCCAGTTTTTACCTTTATTTATCTTTGCTGAGTCTCACTTGAATTCTTTTTAATTTGCATATATAGGAAGGAAAACAGATAACCACCAAAAGTTCCCCAGAGTACTTTGTGGCATGTGGGAAAAGATCTGCAGAACTTGGGCTTATTTTCTGGCAACATCTCAAAATAAGGCCATGTGATATGTGCTCATGACTCTTGATGCTTGTTTTAAGCTAAATTTCTAATCAGAAGAAAGTCTGAACATAATGTGCACATTACCCTGGTTTATATTGGTTGGAACTCACTGATGTTGTTTTCTGGTCCTCTGATGCATTTTTTAAAATAGTTGCTATGTGGTGCAAATTCCTGCAATCTGTGCCTATTTAGTAACCTTGTGTGTCTCATATTGAGTTTTAAAAGCCTAGCTTCTACTGGGGATTTACTCGATTTTGGGGAAAAAAACCCTATTACAACAAACCATTTCATCTAGTATGGGATTTGCAAAACTCACAGGAAAATAACACAGATGTTGCTACTGAAAAGCAGTTCTTATTGGCTTCTCTATGAAAAACATGCTCACATCCTGGGATGAATACATTCACATATTTATCCTCTATCATATATCTCATGTATAGCTAAGTTTCAAGTCATTACTTTTTAATCTTATCTATGATACCTTTTAAAGAAAATTCAAAAATTCTCTTGCATACTAAGAGCTAAATCTTAATAACAATATATAAAAATTACTCATTAAGATGCTTGTCCATCTGTTACCTACACATACCTGCAGTGGACCACAATGGGCCCAGCACTGGGTGGATTAGATACCTTGACCCGGCGTATAAATGACAGCAGACCTGTGGCGTGGTATGGCACACCATGATCTGGCCAGCCAGTAAAATGAAACTGTTTAACTTCACGGATTTCATTGTATCCTCTCTGTAAAAAAGACAAAAAGAAAGACTTCAAACATACAACTATACAAATCTCAAACACAATTTAACATACTAGAAACAATTAAAAGTAACCAAAAATAAATACTATTTTACTAACAAAATTGCTTAAATTTTGTACTTAAAAAAAGATAATGGCCATGAGGATCTATTATAGCCTTAAAAGCTTATTCTACCCACTCTGTGTCCAAAAGATCAGTGGAAGCAGAGCTTTCAAAGAGAATAAGATTTAAAAGTTTGTTCTTAATATGGAACTAGCCAAATATTGCTAAATAAGTCATTTAATCTCTTCAAGCCTTAGCTAACTCATCTGAAAAATGGGGATAATAGCTTTGAAATATCATTTTGTGAAATTCCAAAAAATGCTACATAAATGAGAGTGAGGATCACCATTGGCAGTATCCTGCTCTAACTTAGGCAGTCTGCAGATTTATTTGTGTTAAGTATATGCAAGCATCCTATTTGCTCCTTAATTTAAAGCCTTATAAAAATCACTATGGAAAAAAACAAATGAGAAAACCTAATGTTTCCCTGACCCACTTATTTAGTATTTTGAAGATGAATTTAAAAAGATACTAACTGATGACTTAGAAATTTTTTTTTTGTTACTTACTAGCTAGATGGTATACTGGATAGAGTTCAAGTGACTCTATCCAAGGCAGAGACCCTGCAGTCAGGAGAACTTAGTTCAAATCTGGCCTAAGATATTTGACATTTACTATCCATGTGATCTTGAGCAAGTCACTTAACTTTGATTGCTTTGCCACCCCCACCCCCGCCCCCCAATAAAAAAAATCTGTTTGGCCTATCCACTTACAAATAGCTTTGAGAGATAGTATGAGGCTTGAAACTGATTTGATATGTAAAGAAAAATGAGGAATTGAGGGTTGCAACTGAAGTTGCAAACCTGAGTAGCTGAAAGTTAAAGTAGCATCACAGGGAATTAGAAAGTTTGAGACTTGATAAAACAATAATGAATTCTCTTTTGAACATTGTTGAGTTGTGTCTGAGATATGGGTGGAATTGTTGAATAGGTGAAATAGATGAGATAAAACTTTCTCTATGAAGAGAAAGACTGTAGCCCCACATAGTTATCTGAAAATGAACAGACTCTCATAAAAGGCCTTGTGTTTAAGACAGAATCTTATCCTTTAACAAGTAAAAGGCATAGCTTTAACCAGTCAACAAATATTTATTAAATACTTTATCATGTGCCAAACTCTGTAGGTACAGTTTACCTACAGTTAAGGGCTTGGATATAGATGATCAATTCAAAAGTATTTCTAAATGTCTACTAGGCACTAAGGATACAAATGCAATAAATGAAATAATCCATATTCATAAAGGATTATGATAAATAATGATAAAGCTCATATTCATAAAGAGCTTATATTTTAACTGAGATGTTTTTTTGTTTTTTTTTTTTTAAAAGCAGAAGTAAGAATAGGTCAAACAAGATGGCAGGAGTACCAAGAGAGCAAAGTGTCAAAAAGATATAGAAAGGAAAGAGAATTCAGGATAAGCACTATGAAAAGATGCTAAGATCACTGGTAACTTTGGAGAGAATATTTTAATTGAATGATGATATTAAAATTTAGACTGCAATAACCTGAGATGATACTTTATAACTAGACTCCAACCCACCTAACCTATTTTTCCCACTTTCCACACTCTATGATCCAGTCAAACTTGTCTTCTTATTCCTTACACATGAAATTTGATTTCCTATTCAGATTTTTTAGGTTGGTTTTTTGAAGGGCAGTCTGGGATCTTGAGCCAAGGATTATACTGGGGCTTGATGTGATTATCAAAATGCCAACTCCAATACTCTCCATCTGGAAAATTTCATCTTCTATAACAGGAAGGGAGAATGCCCATCCTGAAAGCCACATGAGGCTCTGGAAATCATTTGTTAAGGCAATCATAAGAGACGATGAGCTGAAAGTTAGGCATAACAACCTCCTATTATTTGATTTCTATAAATTGATAATTTTGTATGGCCCATGAATGATGTTATAAATATTCAAATATTTATATTTGTGAATATATATATATATATACATATATATTTGTGAAAGCAGAAAAATGGCTCCTAACTCCTAATCCATAGGGTATCCCTCTTCCATTTGGACTCTAAAGAATGTATCCTCCACAAATTAGGATATATTTCTGATAAACAAATGTTTCCTTTTTAATGTCATACCAGATAATAGTAATCAAATTACTATTGGACAAAATTATATCTGGAGATAAATCTTTCAAGAAATCTTGCATAGTTTAACATCTTATTGGTGGAGGACCTTTGTGGCTAAGCTTTTGCTCTTTTTTCTTCTAAGCAAAATGCTTTATTTTCTAACTAAAAAATAATGGACTCATACTCTAACATTTTTCACACCACTCGATCAATGAGTAAACTTTTATTAAGTACCCTCTATCTGTTAGGGACTGTGCTAAGCACTGAGGATTGTTACAAAGAGGTAAAAGATAAGTCCGGCATTCATGAAGATGAAAATCTATTGGGAGATACCATGTAAACAACTACATAAACAGCAATATATGTGTGTGTATATCTATCTGTCTCTATATAGATATGTATTCATATACACACATAAATGTATATGAATACATATCTATATAGAGACAGATAGATATACACACACATATAAAGCATAATACGTATTTATGATGTATAGGAAATAATTAACTGATGGAAGGCACTAGAACTTTAGGAGGGTTTGGAGGTTTCCTGTGAAAGGTAATTCTGTGTTTGTAACTTAAAGGAAATCAGAGAGATCAGTAGTTGAGAGTGTTCTAGGAATGGGGAAGAATCAGAGATTGCTCAGAGCTGAGCAGTCAGCTGGGTACCTGAATATACAGTGTGCTACAAAAACCTTCCTTTCACTCTCTTATATTTCAAGAAAGAATACCCATCATACATACATGGATAAGTCACAAGAAGATTTTAAAGAAATGAAAAAGTTGGCATTTAAACTGATTATGGGTGACCTCCTGATGACTTTTTAAAATGAAATAATATTGCCAATCTTCCCCTAAATGTTATACATTTTCAGTTCTTGAAAACTGATCCTTCAGTGCTCTAAAAACTGTGTTGCCTCCAGCATAAATTTTTACTCTATGTACATGTTTTGATTTACATGGCTTCAACTTTAGTGACATTTCCTTTTCCTCTAAAGTATATTTGAGCTGCTACATTCCATTATCACTAATGAAAATTATTTGTTATAGACATATAGATATATCTGTTTCAATATTTTTATTTTTCTCCTACCAGTTTCATTTGTTAATGCTCTTTGGATGATCTGGCTTGGCTGGACAAGCTTTCTGAAGATTCTGCAGCAACTCTATTTTGTGAGCTTCTAATCTTCTACCATCCTTCTGCATTATGCTGTGCAGAAGAGCTCATGTTCTAAAACTTCTTTACATGAGGCTAATTTAATGTAAGCTTTTCTGTACACAGGGCTCCCTATTTTCTCTTCTCATTTGCTAAAGCAGCCTGTTGAGACGGTAGCAGCAAAATAACTGCACAGCTTGCAGAACACAGATGAACCACAGAATCTATTTTTAAAAATTAACATTTGTGTCAAAAATATTATATTCTACTAAACTCCAACCCTACTGTGAACTATTTATAAGAGCTCAATTACAACTGCTTGTTCAGAGAACAGCTGAGAATATATTTGCAAATTAATATTTAGTATTGTACATTAACAGTCTGATTAGGCACATATAACACTAATATGCAACATGGGTAACACTACTGAGCCACAACTCTTAGAGAGTAGTCTTTAAAAATAATATTTATGTTTTCATATTTCATAAACATCCCTATGATATTGCCTTTTCTACCTAAATTCCAGAAATCTAAATAATAAACTACTGAACATCATTATATGTACACAGCTGTTACATGAAAAATCTGAATCTCCCTTGTTACAATGGAACACCAGTAAACAGTGACAGCAACCCAAATATAATGACTTTCATAAAGGTCTTGTCTTTATGACGAATTCTTATGCTTTAATAAGTAAAAGGCATTGCTTTAACCAGTCAACAACTATTTATTAAATACTTTATCATGTGCCAAACACTGTGCTAATAAGCACCAAGAACCTTCAGAATATTAAATATAGGATACTAAGCAATGGAGCCACAACATAATGGCCAAAGGAATACTGGTTGTTTGGAAATTCATACTAAGTCATATGGTTTCAGATTTACTGAAAAAAAAATTGAGCTTCAACTCTTAAGTTTCTCGCATATAAGGTAAACTAAGGTTTTCTAATGTAAGGTGGGATACACATTTGGCATTCATCAACAAATTCAATTTCAAATATGGTTCATCTAATATATTATTCTGATTTCTCAAGCACACTTAGTTGGTATACTAGATAAGGCAAGCACTTTGGGAGAAAAGGAACAGCTGTAGACAATGACCCTGTGGAAAACACTGGACTTCTTATCCAGATAAAGCTGCTTTCAGGGAGAGGTAGATGCTCCCATTTTCAGTCTTTGAGATGACTCTTCATTCACTATTTAAAGCTAGGAGAGGGAGAGAAGAAAGGCCCTTTACCATAGTGTGATCATAGTAGTCAGCTATTACTAGGTATTTGCCCTCCACCTTTGTTCCATTAGTAGGGGTGAAAATAAGGAGATTATGATTTGAGTGTGTAGTCAGGTTGCTCAGCTGCCTGAGGCAGAGGTTCTAACATTATTCTTGAAGACTTTTTTGTGATTAAATCATGCTTTGCAGTCAACTCCACCAGTAGGTGAGGTATGTAGGAAGAGTCTTAGAAGCCTAAATATCAGGAAGCAAAGTAAAGGACCTGATATTCAGAAATTATTATTCTAGTTATCACTACTGTTCCTGATTGAGACTTTAAATTTTCAATGAACACAAGATCCCATCTGGCATCTAAATAACAACAAACTTTGTCATACAGAGTAACAGAAACATGCATATATTCAGTGAAAGCAAGTCATTTTTTCTATACTCCCAAGCCAAGAAGATTTTTCCCTCTCCCATTTTCTAATTTTGAACTTGTATCACCTGGAAAAGTCTCTGTCTCTCTCTGTATCTCTGTCTCTATCTCTGTCTCTCTTTCTCCTCCCCCTCCACCCCCCCCCCTTATTTTCTCATTTCCAGATAGGCAAATATTGTAGGAATTACAAAGTGATGGGGATATGACTAAAATTTGAATTTAAATCTAAAAGGTTGAAGGAAATCTGTTGAGTACAGCTGGAATTAGAATGACGACTGACTAGATGGGGATGTAGGGATAAAGATTATTGAAGAAGCAAATGAATAATTTAGCCTCCAAGGCTCCTTGTCCAAATCTATTTACCACTTGGTATTTGACCTCGCACTTGGCATACAACAGGGTCAAAAATGTTTGTGGGACTGTTTATTGCTAAATGTATATTTTCAATTTTTCCCCCCAGAGAAGGAAAGGTGAAAGTACAGTTAAAACAAATGCTTGCTAATAGGGAAAAAAAAAAAAAAAACAATAAAAAGTTAGAAAAAAACATTCATAAAAAATTATTTTAAAAATACATGCATGGCCTAAGTGTCTTTCTTTATTCTACTAGAAAAGCACAAAGCTGTCTGTTTTGCTCTCTCATGTAGTCCAGTTACAATATACATCCTGACCATAATAATGACCCTGTATTCTGGAACTTCATGTTAAAGTATTTTTCCCTTTTACTGAGCACATATGCCTTTTAGGAAGTAGGCAAAAGTTCATTTTTTCTACATATATTATTGAAACTTATGATTTATCTGTCTTGGATAGTTTCTCTGCCAGTATACCTTTAATCATTTTCTTTTGCAGGTCTCAAGGGCATACTCTTATCCACAGGCTGTAAAGGAGATGAAACTGAAGCCACTGTACAGGTAAAATTGTGTGTGTTTCTCATTTTGGAGGCACACACCTTAGTACTTTTTTTAGTCTTCATCTTTTTTAGCATTAGGAGCAATAAAATCCTTGTATCAGAGATTTTTTGCTCTGAATCTGTTCCAAATTCACTTACATTTAGAGTGAAAATACAGCATATATTTGGTATTTCTATTAAAAATAATTTTTCCTTTTTGATAGGAAGGGGTGATACAAAACACTGATTAGTTCAGAAAGAACGTACAGTTCAATTATTTCATACTCTTACTACTGTAGTTTTGTAAGTTTTCTCATTCTGTTATTTCTTCCCTGGAAACTATTAAAAATTTTCCTTTTGATAAAAAATACATATTTTCATGAAAAAATTATAATCTGGAGAAGCAGCATGGTATAAGGATTAGAGCAATAGCTTTGGAGTCAGAACATCCTCAATACTCCTGCTCTAACTCATATTGGTAATGTGATCCTGAGCAAATCACTTAACCTTTTCATTGCTCTAGGCAACTCAGGCTAAAAGTTGGAGAACAGTTACAGAGCTACACTGGTATATCCTACAGCAATGAAAATACAATTCTCATTTAAAAAAAAAAATTGTAACTCACTTTTCTTTCTATTGCAATATAATATTTCCAAAGCGCTTTCCTTATAACAATGTTATGAAGTAGGCGACAATGGTATTATGCTTCCCCTTTAAAGATGAGGGAAGTAAGCTTAAAAAGGGAAAGGGACTTTTAGCTAGTAAATATCAATGCTCTGATATAAACTCAAGCCTCCTGATTTGAATTCTAGTGCTAATTCCATCTAGTCTCTCAAATCGGACTCTCCAATCCAACACAATTAATTAAAAATAAAGACAAAGAAATTTATTTGCCTGGAGAATAATTTACAATATTACCACTTGTTTAAAGATAGAATTTTTTAAAAGACAGTGGATAGAATATTCATACATTTATATAAAGAGTAATTTGTATATAAGAATGGGCACGTAATCTGGTCTTTATATGCACTCTCTTGCTCTTTCACCTTTGCCTATGCTCAGCAAAGAATATACTCTCTAATCTCACCACTTCCTTACAACTCACTTCAAATTTCACCTTCTCAATCAAGTATCATCTAATCCATCATTTACTATTTATTTGAATCTATACAACTACTTAACTTTCCTGAGCCTCTATTTTCTGATCTATAATATGAGAAGACTGAAGTAGACAGCCTCTTAAGTATTTTTCAGTTCTGGATCTATGTAATCCTATAAACTATTCCTTAAAGCAGAGAAGAAGCTCCATGAGGATGTGAGCTTTTCTTAGTTATCTTTGTATTTTCCTCAACAAGGCTTAGTTCAGTGCTTTGCATGGAGTAGACATTTATACTATGGATATTTGTTGAACTTAATTGCCAGAAATCAAAGTAGTTGTGGCAGAAATCAGGGGAAGCAGTATCAATAGAAATGGATTTTTTTGTTCTTTTACCTAGTCCAGTGTCTTAGACATAAGAAGTGCTTTAAAATGTTTTCTAAATTAATTGCAGTCATTCCATCTTTCTGTCCTTCCTGGGCGTTCAGCAATTCAGTGAAAAAAGCACAGAAATTTGAGTTTTAATTCTCATTTTTGCATTTGCTAACGGTAAGATTTTCCCCTTTAAAAAGCTCACATTTTATTTAGCAAGAAAAGAAAGGCATACATAGATGAAAAGTTAAGTAACAATACAAAAGCAAAATAACAATATAGCACTACAACATAAGAGATGTTATAAGGCAGTACACAAAATTCTGCCAAGTACAGTAGAGATAATGATTCTTGTGAATTCCCAGAAGACAGAAATCACATTGTGACACAGTTGCATGGGAAAGTTTCCGGAGAAAGAAGGATTTTATTTAACTCCAGAGTTTGGGTAGGATTTAGATAAAAAGAGAGAAGGAAAGAAGATATTTCAGTTAGGGAGAAGGGCCTGGAGCTAAGAAAGTAGGAAACATTTTCATAATAGCAGTTTTACTAGAAGAGATGTTTTCTGTACTGAAATAATGGGACATAATTCTAGATAGTTAGACTGAGACTAAACAGTCCCTGATCCTGAACACCATTTGAACTTTGTTCTGTATATAATGTAGAGTCATTGAATGTCTCTAAATAGGAGATGAAAGGGGATTCTAAATACTACTTTAATTTCTGGCTTTTCATTTCTGTTGGCGCTCAGTTTTATCAGGCTCTCTGCACACAACTTGACTTCCATTTTGTTGTTTCCCATTATCTAGCACATCTTAAAAATTCTCTTGCTTTCTTTGCTATCCTAGGTCATATCTCTCCTCAACTTGAAAGAATATTTCCTCTTTCAGATTTCTTTTTAGAATGTACTTCATTAACTATGATTTTCCTTAAAGATAATCAATGTAGTACTGTACAGTGACAAAAAAATCCATGATTAATGTTTCCTTATTACTTATAATACCAATGTGAAAACTAAGTTCTATGAGTGGCTTGTGCATAAGTATGTGCATTTTGAAAAACAGATCGAGAATTTTTAAAAACTGGTTTTATTTTAAAGTGTATTTAGGCAATAATTTCATTAGGAAAAGAAATAGCTACCTTTTAAATTCTATAGCACTGTCATATATATTTATATCAGGAAGGAGTTCCATTTCTTTTATTTCTGTCTATTCCAGTTGCACAGCATAGTGCTGTAACATAGTATTACTTAATACAAACGTGTTTTAATGAACACAATGTTGTGCTAATGAATACAATGTTGAGAATTAATAGATAAATCAAACTTTGCCATTTTATTCTGTAAGCAACTAGCAAGAAAAGTCATTCAAATTACATAAATTTTACCTCTTGCCCTCATCACTCATTTTAGAAAATGCTATTTTTATTTGGTTTTGCTTTTTGATCCAGACCTCTGATTTGTTTGGAGTAAGGAACTCCCCTCCATCCAAAGATTATTAGCAAATCAGATCTACTGTAGCATGTTCCTTGGGAGGTTAAGTACCTTGCCCATTGTCACATAGCTAATATGTGTCAGAAATGAAGACTTAAAATCAGGGTATCCTTCTCTTCTTTAGGCTATTTAATGGAATTGTTTTGAAAAAGAGAGAAATAGAGTGACTTCAGAGATGCTAATTTTTGATTATTCAGGCAAAAATCAGATATTATAAGAGTCCAGACTTCTAGATATTTTCAATATATTTCAATAATCAAGTCCCTAAAATTTACGTCACATCACTAAAATTCACATACAAATAAATTGTTTTAAAATAAAATTATGCAATTATAAACATGAGTTTATAATTTGTCATTTTACAAGGCTTAGATTTTTAATCACCAGATTCTAGGAGATAATAATTTCCTCTTGGGTTCTTTAATTTCACTTAATGGTATTTTGACATGTGCTAAATATTCTCATCCAAACAGTTGGAATTTGTCATATGTCCCCATTCATTTATCCTTTTTATAACTAAGCAAAACTATATATCCTATTCAGCCATCCCCAACTGATTAAGTTGAGTTTTATTTCTAAACATAAATAGAACCCTAAATATTTATATGGAGTCATACCCTTAGCAGGATGGTCTTAGTCTTCAGGCCAGCATCTGAAACATTGTCCCTACTGTGCTTGCCTCTCTTAGCCACAAGCCATCCAATTTATCTTACTTGGCAGTTAGGGCTATTTAAAGGGACACCTTTGCTATTCCCTCTGGTTTTTCTGCTCTCATTTCTTCTTTTTTTAGAGTCACTGAATTGGAAGGGGCCTTAGAGGCAATGCAATCCAACTTTTACTAGAGCAGGAACCTTTTCCAAAAAATACTCAACAAAACAGGATATTTTGTTTGAAATCCTTCATCTTCAAACATGATAGTCTGTTTGAAGCCTTCAATAATAGCAGTCTGTTACATTTTTGAACAGCGCTAATTGTAAAAATGATGCTAGGGCTTACTGAACTTTTGGGGGATGAGGGTTTGAGCATATGGGGAAGTGAATCAACTTCTGCCTTATCACAACTTGATCTTGGTTTTCCTAGTTTTACTTTTTGGATCAAATCTAATTGAGTTAAGTCCAATATCTCTTCTAAATCTTGCATCTACATGCTAAATATTGCTAGTTCATTTCATCACAACCAGGAGTTTGAGTGGCCATTCCATTATCACAAATGGCAGAACAGAATTACTGACTCCTATATTATAAGCTCCAAGAGCCCAGAGATGGCATCTTACATCAAGTTTTTATCTTTCTTAATGCCAGGGATAGTGTTTTATATGTAAGATATGGTTAATGAGTTTTTTTTTCTGAATAATTTTGCAAATGAAAGATAACATAATAAACTCTTGAAGAATGTAGTTTTTTCTCTCCAATTGAATTGGAAGAAAATATTTTTTTTGCTCATGGAATACACAGTTCTTTTTCAATTGGAAGCTAACTAGCTACAGTATGATGTGCTTAATTTAAATACAATGATCTCCTTAGCAAGGAAAAACTTGCTCTTCATAATACATTAATGGTATGGTACTCATAGCAATTTCTGATTGTATATGGAAATGTTTTTAAAGAGAACAGAAACATTTTCTGCTACCATTTTAAATACAAAAAACATTAACTTTGAGCTCTTAGAGCAAGGACTAGTTTTTTTGTTTTTGTTTTTCTTTTTATCACTTAGTATATGTCTAGCACATAGTAAATCTTAACAAATGCTGGTTAACTGTGACAGCGATTTTCCTACAATGATAAAAGGATTCTAAAATACTTACCCTTTCCAAGGTGAATGTCCTAACCACGTATTCAGCAAGTGGTTCCATTTCTACACAGGTTACTTTGAAGTCACCATAAACTTCAGTATCATCAGGCCAATACTTATAACATTTAACCTAAATGGCAAATTGAGATAACATGTTAAAGAATGCTAAAAGTAAAGACATGAAAGGTAATTTATATCAAGTAGGACACTTGGACACATTCTGGAACCTAGGATCTTTTTATCTGAGGTTCCATTTCTGAATTAGTTTCAATCAAAGACTAATTAGAAGCCTATAAGTCATCTCAAATTACTATCATCACCACAAACATCAATGAGATTACAATGCCAGTTGCGTACAAGACTGGAAGAGTTGGCAAAGCAAATGAATGACATTCAATTTTTGAAATGCATTATTTGAAAATCTCAGAGGTCAAAGAAATTCCTTGGCCACTGGATTTTGAATATGAAGTACTAATTTTAAGAGTACTGCCTATTATTTACAGAACATAGTAGCAAAACTTTCTATTATTTATAGCTTTTCTGTTTTTATTTTTAAATAAAATGTCATCTTGTAAAGATAAGGATCTGGTAAATGTCCCCATTTCTCATGTTCCATTTCAAAATTCATCAATGGGTCCATGTTGAAAAATCCACTAACTACCTTTCAGCCTATGCCCCTCTTCAGTTTTAAATACCACATTTTTCTGTTTCAACTCCATCTCTCTAATTGTTCCTTTTCATTCTTCTTTGATGGCTTTCCTGCCTCTCCCCTACTTCCAAAGCAGAGTATACTCCCCAAGCATCTGTGCTTCTTTCTCCTTTCCTTGTTTATTCTCTTACTTAATCATATCAACTTCTGTATTCCAACTATTATATCTAAACATATGACTTCCAGATTGATAGTTCCAGACATATATTTCTAAACTGGTTGTCTCTCTGAAACCTCACACTCAAGAGAGCCAAAACAAGAGTTATTATCTTTGTCCCTAAACTATCCTTTGAGAACTATTATAGAAAAATCATTACCTCCATCTCTCATATTTGAAATTTTTGACTTTTCCTTTTGTCTAAGGAAATTCCTAATTTTTTTAAAGGTAAATTTTACCTGACCAAAATCTCTTTCAATGATCTTTATTCTAGTTCCTAATGCTACACTTATATAGGATTTTACTACCAAGCACATGAGATAGAACAATAACTTTCTGTTACCTACAGGTCATCCTTCTTTCAGGCCATTCTGTAACCCCTACAAACCATCCTTCATATCAGACTAATTTCAGTAGGCAATTTACAGATCTGGAATGCTATTTCTCTGCTCAAAACTTTTAATGGCTCTTACTTGCCTTCTGAGTAAAATCCAAACACCTATTCCTGACACTGAAGGCTCTCTACTATGTAATTAATATAACTATCATGTAACACCATGTAACATATAACTAATGACCATGAAAACTCATCGTCCCCTGTACATCCCCTCTGTGATTCCTGTCTTTCACCTTTGCTTATACAGTTCTCTGTCCTCTTATATACTCTCTGCCTGCTAAAAATGCTTTACAATTCAAATAAAAGGTGATCTATTGCCTGAAGTATTTCTCCCTTTGGTCTTTACAAAGTATTTGATTTCACTTCTTTTTATGTTCTTATATATTATTTTATATGTTATTTATAGCATGTTCTACTAAATTATAAGAACAATATATAAGTATTAAATATATACTGAATTGAATTGCTAATCAATTTAAAAAACTTAAAAAAAAAAATTGCTTACTCGGCCAACTTCAACTAAATTTGTAACCATTACAATGCAGGCCGACTGCTCCTGCCAGATCATTCTCCAGAAATCATAAACTGTTTCATGTACTGGACCTATAAAAGAAAGTAATCAATCAATCAAATAGCATTTATTAAATATTTATCACGTGTCAGTCATTATGCTAAGTGCTGAGAATAAATAGAAAAAGAATACCTTCCTCTCAAAGAGTCTACATTTTAAAGGGGGAAAGAGAACAACATAAAATGGTATACAGAAGATAACAGATATGATGGAAGACAGAGTTAGAGGGAATGGGTAGAAGTAGCTTAATGGACTAAAAAAAAATTACTGAAAGAAGTTGTATCTGAGCCGATTGAAGGAAGTCAAGAATTCTAAAGCAGAGATCAGGAATGAGAACATTTTAGGTATGGGAGATAATCAGTACAAAGACCTAGAGATGGAAGATGGAGCAATATGTGTGACTAATACATCTGGACCAGAGTCCACAGAAGGAAGTAATGTGTCAAAAGTCCAAAAATGTGGGAAGGTACTAGTTGTGAAGAGTTAAATAGCAAATGAGAGTAGGATGATAAAAATAATAAGGAGCCATTCAAATTTATAGAGTTGGAGTGGGAGAAGATGAGCAGACCTATGAAAGATGAAGTAGGACAGAGAGCTAAATTTAAAGATTACTGCAAGAGTCCTGGCTTTGGAATCATTTCTATTCATTCAATATTCCTGCAGTTAATGAAGAGTTTGGATGTGAAAAAAAAAAAAAGCAGAAAAATACTACATCAAAAGCAATCAAATGTATGGAGAAAATTATCAGAAGATGGCATTTAAGTTCACTCTGGGTCAGCATTAACTATTAAAGGAAAAAAAAAAAACCTGCTATAGAACATATTGGTATGTATATTTGTTATATGGTAACATATTTATAGGCATAGATATTGTTGCTTCCAATAATACTTCTATCATTTCTGCATTAGGTCCATGGGCATTTTCAAATCATCATGAAAAATGTATGGTTTCCACTCCCAATGAACAAAACAGCTCATAATGCTAATTGAATTAATGTCCATTATTCACAAACAATACCCATTTGGGGGCTAATGAAGATGCACTCTTGCTGATAAATGTTCACTCCCTGCAAACACATTGCTATGATGTAGTGCACTTAAAACAGTAAAACGTGAATGCTTTCCAACTTTAAAATGATGCACAATTAAACTAAATTACTCCTGGAGATATATGAAATACTTAGGATATGACCTCTGACAAAGCAGTAAACACTAGATTAGAGCCACCTTCTTCTATTTTCCATAAGATAAATATGCAATTCTTCCTTCCCTCCTCTTCAAATACTCAGTGATCAACTTGGATAGAAAATTTAGACTATTCCTGGACTATGTTCCAGACATTATTATTCTTCTTTGTGTGGCAGTAGTAAGATTTTCCTGCCTTTTCCCTTCTTCTCTATGAACTTAAGTTGCCTTGGCTCTCCTAAGCTCTTTGTCTGTCTCCAGTCTTGCCCTGAGTAGAAATGGCAAGAAGTTTAATATCTCATTAAAACAGTATTGGTCTTGGGCCACTAAAATTCCATGCCAACAAACTATGCTTCAAAGAGGCAGTAACCTTATTCAAGATGAGACTAGTTTCAGTTCCCATTTACTAAAGGGATCAGTGATTCTTTTTCTGCTAATTTTCTTGGATAGGTCCTCTGTTATGCCAGAATGCTGAGGACCAAACCACTTAATATGGCAAGTTGTTGCGTCTCTTTACTATCTTATTATAATTAAAGGCACACGGGTTTTAACTTACCTTGGGTTGCAATGTAGTGGCTTGGTCTCTGGTAACCCTAAAACAGCAAAACAAAGAAGTTATCATTGTGTAATGTTACCAAAAATAAAAGAATGAAGGCATAAGAAGGTATAGAAAACCCCTCATTAAGGTTAAGTAATAAAATGCTCAGAAATGAGTAGTGAACTTTTATGGTTCACCTTTCAAACTACAGATATATTTTATCTGAAAAGCAAATATAAACATTTTATTAGAATAACAGAAAGTAATCACTATATGCTATTTCATGACCCTAATACACTTCATTTTATTTCATTAAAATAGTCTTTCTATTATGGACTTTATATTCCTTTAAGAGTTTTATGCCTTTCCACTGGGCTGTGGTCACATATCCAACGATAATGGTGTACAAAGATCTAGATTTTTATTTTATTAACTCAAAATACATCACAGTGAATTACAAATGGACAAAGACATATTAGAACCATAAATAATAATTGAACATTTCAATGTTAGAGCTGGACAATGCATGTGTGCATAGACTTAACATCTTAATATATTTTGAAACAACACCATTTTTCTAGAAATGTGATGATACAACTATACCAATTGTATTTATGCATGTTTATTAGCTTACTTTATACATACACACAATTATAAACATGCACACATATGGAATAAAATTTTAAAAAACCCCACAACCAGAACAAAAAACTTTTTGATTGTGTATACACACATTCTCAGGACATATTGCAGCGTTAAAAGATAGTTTGCTAGCTATTTTGACATCAGAGAAATCCGTAAAGACAAATTCAAAATTCATTTAATTATCACTAAGTGTGGTGGTGGTAAGATTTGAATTTGTTGTGTTTGAAGGACAAATACCTGAGTATGACTTTTTTTATGTCTGGATGTGGGTAGCTTCATTTAACTGGCCAGAGTGTGCAAAGTAGCAAAGAATAAGTTTTCACTGAAACTCTTTGGTAGGATTGCTGATCTCTAAATTTTAATGAATATCAATATAAAATATTTAAGGAGAAACAATCTATATTTTTACTTCTTAAAAGATTTTTGTCTGGAGTGAACTTATTGCCCAAATTCTGCCTATTGCAGTGTACTTATTTTATTTATAATAAATCAATAAAAAGGAAAATATAATAAATATGTATGGCAATCACTAGAATTCCATAAAATAACTGTACAGTTCATTATTTGGTACCAAATGCGCTTTTCATCTAGGAAGAATTCTGAATTCAAAGTACTAGAATGCTCTCATTAGGATATGTTTCACTTATAAGATATTCTTAAAGGTTAACTGAAGAAAATGGTATTATAAAAAGGTTCCAGTATATAAGTTTTGACAAAAGATTAACCTGAAATTAAAATGCTAAACAGGGAAAAATATTAAAACATTGATTAATTGGAGGTATTTAAAATGGTTTATTATGGAAAAAAAAAACTTTTGTTTGCTAAATGGATCATGATGGGAATTGTTACAATATTGAGTATCACTGGAACACTTAGAAGAAATATAAATGTGTAATTCATACCCACTGTATTTATAAAATTCAATCTTATGATTATTTAGCAATAGGTACTAATAAATCTAATAAACTAAAGAAATTTTAGTTCAAGTAAGTAAAACGATTAGAAGTATAAATATAATTTTAACTAATGATTTTTTTTTGAATCATTCTTTCATGGTTATTGACATTAGTATGGTCATCTTCAACTGTGATATTTTACTTTCAAATGTATTATATACATGTAAACGCACACACACATATATAAAGAATATATGTATATATATACATACATATATATAAAATGTGTGAATTGGGCAAACATATTCCTTTCAAAAGGATTATCAATTATCCCACAATTTTTAGGTAATATGTTAATGTTTATAATCCTATTATCTTTAAAATCAGATTGCAATCATTCAATTTTCATTTCCTTTCACAATAACTTAGCTACCAAATCTTTAAAAATGTTATTTACATATATACTCACTTATAGCTAAAATCTATAAAAACTAAAATACAGTAAGAAAATCTATGCTATAACTAATTGGTTTAAATACATTTTGAACATATGATCTAAATTTACCTTAATTTGATTGTCAGAAATATTACTTTTTCGAAAACCACCACCACACTACATAAACGATTTCCCCCACCCATATTGTAAAGCAGAAAATAAAATATGAAACAGGAAGTTTCAGAATTACTAGTACACATCATACCATCCAGCTTCTCACATAGTTTGGGGAAAGGGGTGGGGGTGGGGGAAAGCTAGACACAAAACCATCAAGAAATAAAACTTAAGTACTTGATGAATTGCAAAGGTGAAACATTTTTACCTTTTTTCACCCACTAGAAATAGCCAGGAGGGGGAAAGGGCTAAACTATCTTTTCTTAAACAAGGAACAGAAGTCACAGACAAAAAAAGAAAGAACAGATATATATATATATATATTTATCATATGATGTTAATTAAGTGAAGCATGCAGAGATAAACTAGTAATAGGCATTAGTAAGAACTGTAATTAAGAGTAGATGAAGTCAATATTTAAAATAGGGTGCTGTTATTTACATATAGTGGTACTTACATCCCTGTACAGCCAAATCTACAGCCCAAACCAAAGTCAGGTGTGAAAGAAAGCACAACAACGTCAGTGAGTACTAGGACGTAGAACAAGGAAAAGTGTACAGTTTGTTCTTTACTTTTAAAAGCTATCAATCAATTTATAGGTAGAACATGCAAAAAAGAGATTCAAATATATAGAAGTCAATAAAGTTGAAATAAGCATCACATGAACACTTACATCGATATAGTTGGCATTAATATAATCAGAAGAAGGATCATCCTCAACAGGCTGCAAAATGACTCTGGAGTGGTCATCTACAAATATAAAATAATAATGGCAACTGTTAAATTTTTATGATCTCCTAAGACCATTCAGACTTAAGATTATCAATATGAAATAACAGACAGAGGGGAATCACAGATACTCTTTGATAAATAAATTTTTTGAGGAATGGAATCATAAGTCTATGACTGAGACAGATTAGTGTATTGAGAAGTACATTGAACTTATAAATCAAATGACTTGGATAAACGACTTATTAGTGTAGTGATGTGATCATGGGAAACTCAACCAGTAAATATTTTAGTCTTTTCTCCTTGAAAATGAGAGAAATAGTAGTCTGCTCTCTTAAAGGGCTATAGTAAGGATTAAATGGGATAAAATTTTTGTTAAATGTTAAATGCCATATAAATATGAACTGTTGTTTTGTGGGGTGTACCAAAAGTCTTAGTGTCATTTTAAACTGCTACAATTTAAGAGCTTAAGATTAAGCTCAAAACCTTTGTGGATACCACATATATAGGCATTACCAGTTAGGCTACTCAGTGATATAATAGATAAAATGTTGTAATAGGAGTCAGGAATATTTGAGTTGGAATTCTGCCACAAAAATTTACTAGCTAGGTATGTGATCCCCCCAAAATTACTTTAGTCTTCTCATCCTGTTTCCTTATCTGTAAATGGGAATAATATTATCACCAACCTCACAAGGTAGTTAACTTGATTTTGTTTTGCAGTCTTAAAGTTCAATATAGGTATTGGCAATGATTGTCACTATGAGAACATCATGAAAATGTATGCAGACTTTAGTTATTTGCATCCTTTCATTCTCCATTAGATACTTTCCAAATTTGTCTACAAGACAGCTAAGTGACCCAGTGGATAAAGTGCTAGGTCTAAAGTAAGGAATATTTGAGTAATATTCCATTAGATTCCTAAAAATCTAGTTTAGACACTCACTAGTTGTTCGCCTTTGGTAAGTCATTTAATCTCTGTTTGCCTTAATTTGTTGACGAAGGTTGAAGAATGACAAATTAATCAAGTATCTTTGCCAAGAAAACTCCACCTGAAGTATTGGTCAGCCATGATTGAATGGAATGATTGGACAACAAACTATGATGCAGTCTACTTTTAATTTGAATTGGGGAGAATGAGATTCCAGACTGTCTACATTCATGTCAATTTCCTGGTTTAGTAAATGGAAACCTGTTATATCATGAATTTATGTATTTTAGATGCAGTTAGCATCTAGGAAGTCACAACATTCATAAATCAACAGTTGCATCAGTCCCCATGTGGCCACTATCGAGATTTGTACAAATCTGAAACATGTGCTCTTTACCACAAATAAGCAACAGATCTGAAGAGAGAGCTTCTAATTCTGACTCATAATCCCATACAACTGTTAAAATAATCTAAAATTCTGAAGTTTATTTTAGCAACATGTTCTGAATTGTTTTTAATTAGAATGGGGTGCTCTAGGTTAATTAACAGCTTGTAACATCCGTTTCTTTTCCTGCAATAGGATTGGTTTCATATGACAATCACTGTATTCTTCCCATGTTTAAATCCAAGAAATTGAAACTAAACTCAAGGCATAAGATAAAAGAAAGTCCCTGATACTAACTCTAATCAAACAATTAGGAGTTCAGATACCCAGGCTCCAAATGGATTGCTAAAGACATGTGGGAAGTACAATACTCCCACCTTTAATATGTTCACTGTACAGTACTATAACTTACGTTATCTATGAGTGTCTTTTAATTACCCTGATATTTTCAGTTGTTTAATAACATCTCCATGCATTTATGGACAAACATGAAACCAAACAGCAGGCCATCTCCCCTGTGTAAGGAATTCGAGTTGATTTAATTAAATAAGGGTGATGACAATCACGACAACATAGCCAATAGCTAAATTAAATGGCTGATTTTCTAAACAGATGTGTTACTCTCTGAGAGTCTGTAAAACTACACAGAGAGAAATGGCAGTTAACAAAATCTGACCTCCACATGAGATACACGTTCAGTGAAAATGTTATGGGAACTTACATGCTATGATGTTTCCATATCGATTCTTTGTTCTATTTTGATCTTTTTTAGCCACATCCCAAGATGCTGACTGTCCCTCAAAAAAACTCTAGGAAAAAACAAAACAAAACCAAAAAACCAACAATCAGGAACCAATTTCATTCTCTAAATTAAGATCATACTATACTAATTAAAATCATAGTGTAAGATCATACACATGGTACCAACAAGCAAAATTGATTTTAAAAATGACTAAAAAATAGTAAATAGCTTTAAGTTCTCAGACCTCAACTCATGCTTCCCATTAATAAAGATGATAATCTTTATGAGGATGAACTAAAAGAATTGTAGTGATTATAAACATCTATATAATTGAAACTCCATGATAGAGAAAGAAAGAAAGAAGTAAACAAGAATATTTAGAAGAAAACAGTATAAAATCTGAAAATTATTGAAAGAGGAAAAAGCATCAGAAGCTATTAAAATAGTATAAAATCAACACACTTCATATAAGCTTCCAAAATAAAAATTAGAAAAAAATAAATTTTTAGACTTTTCCATTTATTTTAAAAGAACCAATACATACAATTTAGTCAACTAACACACACATTATATATATATATATATATACACATACACATACATGCATTTGAGTCTGTATAAATACACATTATGTTCCCCCAACAAAAAATCTTTGAAGCTTATGAAAGGAGATCTTTTACTGATAATAAAAATTATTAATAACAATAACAATAATAACTAGCATTTGCATTATATCTACTCTATATCAGACTGTGCTAAGCACCTTACCAATTTGACTCACACAAATGAACATAGATCACACATCTAGTAATTATCTGAGATCAGATCTGATCAGATCTTCCTAACTTCAGACCCAGAACTCTAACCACTATGCTTCTAATGGAAGGCATGCATGTGAGCTTTAATAAATGTTGCCATAATCAAGTATCTTGGAATTAAAATGTTTTTGGATTAATTTATTCACTATGTGTAGTTAATTTAAAATGTGTATAAGATTTCTACTTGCACAAAAAGCTTAGCTTCACTTAACATGTCAAATGGGTTCTTTGAGGTCTGGTATTCATTCATATAAAATGAGAAATGTTTCTGGAGAGACAGTTTACTTTTACACAGTTAGTTGGTTACCATAACTTATTTCTGAAAGGAAGGTTTTTCTCAAGCTCACTATATGGAGACTACTTGACTCTATCATTGAAATTTTCCTTAAGCATATAAAGTTCTAATATTTTACCTAAGAAAGGAAGATTCTTATATGGAACAGAAGAATAAGAATCTCTCACAGCTCATTCTTGCAAAAAGCCCAAAAAACCCAAAAACATAGATCTCCTCCCCTTCAAAAAAACCCTCAAGGAAAAAAAAAAGTACACATGCCACATAGATTAGTTTTTTAAAAAAAGCAAATAATACATAATAAAAAATGTTTTAAAATATGTTTATAAATTATGCTCTTTATTTAAATAATGGCAATAACAATAAATAATGATCCGATTATGGGAAACACAGTAGCAATTGCAAATATTTTACTTGACATTTCCTGTTGCATAGAAAAATGAGCAGAGGCCCTGGGGTCAGTAGAGACTTGATCTTGAATTTCAAGCTCTAACATATGCTATCTATAGCACTGAATAAGTCACTTAATTCCTCTGGATCTCAGTATCCTCTTTTCTAAAAGGGGATAATCTTGTTTTATATTACTTATTTCACATGGATATTGCAAAGAAAATGTTTTAAAATGCTAAGAAAGTGACAAATATGAGCTTATTCTGAAAAGTAAACCTATTTATAAATTATTAAGTATGAAAGCACTTATTCGGTCCCTACTATATACCAGGCACTGGAGATTAAAAAAAGAAAAGATTGGTTCTGCACTCAAGGAATTTACATTTCAATGGGATCAGACAGTATGCAAACAATTCTGTACCTCAAAGATATATATGAGATAAATTGGAGGTAATTTCAGAGGAAGATACCAGTATTAAAGAGAACTGAGAAAAAAAGGCTTCTTGTAGAAGCCTTGAGACTTAATGCTCTATCATCAAGAGAGCTCATCAACAAAGAATGTTGTAGTAAGGGATTCTTGTTCACATGAGCTAGATTAGAAAGTTCTTGATATTATCTTTCAATTCTAAGCTTCTGTATTCAAAGATATTAGTTACTTTTCCAGATGAGAATTTTGAAACTATAGTGACAATAGGACCCAAAGACCCAAATTAAGATACAAGTTACTCAAGTAATTTTAGTATTAAAAAAAAAAAATCACTAAATATTTCAGATATCCATGTTGCTTTATACTCATGAGCAATTTCTGTTTCAGTTTTTAGTGCTATTTCAGCACTATTTTTTTAGGGGGGGAGGGAGAGAAGGATGAGAGAAGAGAGTAGGGAATTGGGGAATATGTCTATTTTTGCAATCCTCACAGTTGGAATAGTAACCTGGCACATAGTGGTAGGTTCTTGATAAAACATTTGTTGACTTGATATACTATTGATATTACTATTTTAATTTTCCCTGTGGTATATGGCATGTCTCTATTCTTGGCCTTTTTTGCCATATTCTCCATACCTAACTCTGCAGCCTATATATACACTAATAAGAATAATTTTAAAATTTACTCTTAGGTTTTCACCTCATATTCCTCTTTGAATCCATAGCTGTCCGATGTCTTCATGAGATTAATATGCTGTAATAAATCTGCCACCCTGATGGCCGGGTGCAACTGTCCCGTCTGATATGGAGACTCGGTCCCCTCACAAAGGTAGCGAGGTACATCAAGGAGACGACTAGATTCTGCTGGAGCACTGTGGTTCTCATCTAGCATTTTCACAAAGTAGAGAATTTTAAAAAAGAAAACATCATTTAGCAAATATTAAAAAGAGTGAATTCTGGACCGTTCAGATCCCATAAGGAAATAACTATCTCATAACAGAGGAATGGGGTATCAACTTCACAAAGACAAAACTCTAAGCTTTTGTTTTAGCTGCAAGTGTGAAGCAAATTCTAAAGAATAATATTAGATCTATGTAAAATTTATTAAAATTAGATTTGTACCAGTTCTTACTCATTCTTTTTACTCATTTTTTTCCCTTCTTCTCTAAAGTCATGCAAATGCTGATCATGATTAACCTCAGCCTTTTTTTTTCCCCCGAGCTAAGTTAGTTTCTATTTAATGTCTTCACTCCTACTCTTCAAGCTCACACCATGCAACTTGAAAGTTACATGTTTCATCATACACATCATGTCCCAAGACTGGAGCTAAGTTACCATAATATTAACTTATGCTAATGAAGGGAAAAAAATAGAAGAGCCATTCCTATATAATATGCACATTTTAACTGGTCTTTTGGAGATAAGACTTCTGTCTTATCTAGAAATAAGCTTTTCATGAAAGTTTTCTTTGCTATTTTGCTAGTGTGCACATAAATATAATTCAGTTGTGTCAAAATATACTAATTAATCCAAATAGTTTAAAAGAATAAATACCAGGGTACTTCACGTTCAAAACACTAAATGTAAAAAGTCACTTGATAGCACACAATCCCTTAACATATAGTTTAGGTCAAAAGGGGAAAAAGGAACAACTTCACAGTTCACATAATTTCAAAAGAGGAAAATGGAAAAAAAAAAAGTTGTAATGGAATCAGAGAACTATTGGCTGGCCATAGGCATATATCAACATTGTATCTATTGCTGTTGAACATCTAAATATTTCTAATTTTATATAATCCCATAAGTAACCTAGAATGTACAATTCATATACCCATATCACTAATCTTACCCATGGCTATATCCAACAGGAAATAGACCAGGCTGTTTCTTTTGTACTAATCTTATATAGTGCAATATAACAAGCTGTACCAAAATTCCCTAAAACTGTCAACATGAATTCTTAATTTCAATATATTTACATTTCAATTAACCATGCAATACTATAATTGATGTGTACCAACCATTTTTTTGTTACCCATGTTTAAGAATACACATTTTAAACATTCTTATGTTTTATATAGTCTTTCTGCAGTGCTTTGTAATACACTTACCAGTAATAGGGACTTTAACCCAATGAGGCAGTAAAACACACAAAAATATAAATATTAAAATTCCCATATTGAATCATTAAATAATTGTCATTCTTAAGAAATATTTAAAATATTCCTAAAATTTTGAAATACAAAATTAAGCATAATGCAACCCTCTTCCAATGAAAATCACATACATATACACACTTCAGTAATGAAAATGAAATAAGGTCTGACTGAATATCTATCAAAACAAATTAGTTTTTTAAAAAACACTATTTAAAAAAGCATTTTCAAATAGTATTTCTTTTTAAAATAAATGAAAATACAGGCATATAAATTACTAATACTTGCAGTCCTAGTTAGTATCAACTCTTTAGTTTTGCTTTAGTCTATTCTTTAGGTAGCAATTTGATATACAGAATATTACTCTTATAATATTGACAAATCAGGTAACTAAGGTTTTTGAAAGATGTTTACTCAGATATTTTTATTTTCTGATTTCTGACAACTATGGAATTTTTTATGTAAGTGCCTTACTTTTTGCAATTACAGATCTGTTACTTGGGTAATAGGGAGAAACAGGACATGTCCTGATGATACATGATTAAGTACCCAGATTCCTTAATATTGCTCCTCTTGCCTCCTCAGCTAATAATGTCACCCTCACTTCTTTTTTCATTGTGATAAATCATCATCACAGGAGTCAAAGAGCAAAAAGGGTCAAGGTATGCAAATTTCTGCTTATCAATCATTTGGTTAGAAGATATCCACTCTTATATAGAAGAATAACTATATAAGAATTTCTATGTTAGAGTATGGAAAGAAACTTTTTGTATAACCAAATTAAAGTTCAACTGAAATAAATCATGCTTTAGATATGACACAAAGCTAGTCAAAGAATTTCACATCTTGACTGACTTGACCTGGATTAATTCTAGAGGTCTGGTGATCTAAATGTAACATGTATCAAGAGCAGTTCATGGCTTAGCTTTAGTTAAGTTAAAATTCAGAATTAAAGAACGGACTGTTCTAATCATGGCACTTACTCTAATTTTATTGCCATCTGAGTTCATAAACTAAGCAGTGAGTTGACTCTCATTCCACTGTCTGATAAGAATATAGCTATCTATCATCAGAAACAAGTTGCTCTAGGCACTACACTCAATTAATATGTGGACAGACTGCACAACCATGCAAAGAAGTACAATCCATGCAGGGGTGGGTAGTAAGGGACTAGGTCCTCACCTAACACAGCAGTTGGCACAAGTGGATCATTGGGCACTGCAGGAAAACAAAGCTCATGAAAAAAATACATTATCCTCAATTTGTTTTTTGTCCCTTGTCCCTTCCTTTCCCCCCTCCACTCTGCCCCCCCCCGCTTCCCCCTTCCTTTTCTCTTTCTTTTTTAAAAGGGATTATAGTCAGAAGAAAAGATAGCTCAATTAAATCTATCTTAATTAACAAGGGCTGCAAATTTAAAATTCAAATTTTCAGCTTGGGCATTTTCTAGTAAAAGGAAAGGGGTATCAGTTATTACCATGCATTATACTAGTCACTTAGGGGGAAAAAAACCAAAAACAAAATATGACTGATAATTAAAGGCCGAAAAGCTACAAATTACCATCATAAGGATGCTTATATTTGCTAAAGAAGCTGGAGACTGAACATATACAATTCACAATATAACTCTCCTTCTGATTGGGAATTAACAAGTTATGGAGGAAAGAATTCTAAATTAGGAATCAGATCAACTGGGTTCGAATCTAGCTCTGTAAATTAGCTGATGTGACTTTGGAGAAGTATAAATTGCTTGGCCCTTAATTTCTTCATTTGTATAATGGGAGAGGGGATTGGAGCAGATGACCATTAAGGTACCATTAAGGTAGTTGTAAATTTCTGATTCTATGATGAAAGAAAAACATGGTTTAAACTGTTATAAAATGGTATTTAACCTCTTCGTCAAGCTTATAATTGGTGATCTTTTTTCTACTGCTATTGACCTCTCAAGCTGGCACAAGTCATGGGTATTCACATTAGACAATTGTTAAATGTTAGTAATGTGCCACTTCCAATCTTTTATTAAGTTTCAAAGAGTTAGGGGGGAGGAGAAAAAGGCTTAAATCGATCAAATTAATAGTTATGATCTGCATATCATTTCAACAAAGCAAATTTTCAACAATAACAGCATTTTATTTTTCCTTTATTCTTACAATATAATGAAGAACTAAAGTGAAATGGATCAAAGTGAAATTCTTAAATTTAACATTAAGTTCTGAAATGAATCATGTAATACTTCTAAGAAATAATTTCAGAGTAGACGAACATAAGAGAATATAGCAGGGTTCAGAAAGATAAAGTCAGAACTGAAAAAAAAATCTGCAAACTAAACATTTCAGAAGTAATCTTCTTTCCTCTGAAAGATGCAAAGATAAACCTTACAAACGCTTTATGCTTACAATGCTACTCCTATATCAAAAGTGGATAAGAGAATTTTACAGTTTCTTTTCTCATAAAGGCTGCAATTTCATAAGGAGAGTGAAGGACAAGAGTTTAAGGACAAGACCTAAATGGCCATGCCTTTGGGCTCTGTGGCACATATTAAAGACAAAATATCTATACTAATATTGCAACTTAATTTTCTATTTTTGTGACTTTTTTCATAGATCTTTGGTAGGAAGGCATAAAGAAGAATTTACAGGAATGGTGTTTCCTACATTGACTCATAAATTTCCCCTTCAATATATGAAGGGAAGCAAGTCTGTAAAGAGAGGTGCAAATGGTAAATGTGACAACTGTGTTTTGTTATTAAAAAAAAAAAATCCTCAGTATGACTACATAATTAAAACTATCCTTCACAAGTTGGTGATTTGACCTGAAAAGATACAGTAAAACTTGAAACTAAATCTTTCATTTTCAGCAAGACCCTAATCTTGAGACTATGAGACATGAGAAATATTTTAAAATATCTTAGTCTGTTCTGATAAGAACTACTCTTAACATAAATATTAGCACTCAGTGAGGTCAAAAATAATTTTTAACAATTCAGTAAAGTTCTTAACCAGGTACTTACATCTTGGGCTAAAGTTATGAGAATCCATGAATGTAATGGACAGTGGGTCCTCTGCGTGAAGAGTGCTCTGATCAGCATAGCTCCTATCCATTGCATTTACCATATGGGTCATCTCCTGGCGGGTGTTCCCCATGGCATCCTTGCGTTTTTTAGCAAGCTTGCTGCCAAATCAACATATTAAAAGGAACAAGTTAGTATACTATTTGAAAGGGAAACTGGCAATATATAACTCAGGACAGCCTGGGAATAAAGAAACTTGTAGGATATAAGCACTAGTGGCAGTGGAAATCCCCAAAAAAGTGAGGCTGAGATAATACACATTAATACTTCTTAGATGTCGGGAAAATATTCTATTTATTTTGTACTGAAATCTCAACATTCATGTCCTCAATGCCTTTAGTCTGTCACATTATTTTCCCTACTCACCCCATTTATGTAATTATGGTGCTAAAAGGATATAACTATATTTTACTAAAAATAAGCATAGAAGCTCATGGGACTCCTCAAATTAAATTTAAATTTCACTGTTTTCCTGCTGTGTAGTTTATTTCTTTGATCTACTCAAAGTTTTTACTATAGAAGAACTTAATGATTGCTTCTTCAAAATTGTTTACTAAGAACTCAAAAATATTCATGGAATCACATTTTGACTTTTCATATCATGTACTTCTATTTTCAATTAATAAATGCTTTACAAAACTGAACAATTAAATGCTTACCAACAATTACTTTATTTAATAAATGGTTAAAAATTATTCAGGACTAGCAACTACTCAATGTAGCTTAAATGAGCATCAATCCTTAGATTCAAAGACAATGTATGCAAAAGTGCCTTCAAAAAGCCTAGGAAAATTCTATACATGTATGCCAAATTCAAAATTATCTACTATAATCCAAATCCCATAAATATTAAATAACATGCTCAAGGTTATATAGGTTGTAAGTGAATTCAAATTAGGTACTATGACTCTCCAAACAGTGAACACCCACACTCCACCATTGCATGATTAAAATTTCCTTTTCAAAAACTATTGGTTGAAATACTGGGATGTACTTCAATAGATTTAGAACTAGCAGCATTAAAATTTTTAGTATTTGGAAAGTGATGTTTTTATTCTATGTAGGAAGCAAAACAACATAGCTAGCCACCTTTGAGCATAAGACAAAAATATAAAATGGCAGGGTAGCCCTCCCCATCCTAATGATATGATATACTTAAAAAGGAGAGGAATATTTTATATATTTTCTGAATTATTCAGTTTGTACTTGAGGCAAGTTCTTCAATGGGCAAGCCCATTTTACTATTCTGGAAGTAAGGATAAGAAATACTAGTTCTTTATAAAAGTTCTATGCAAACCATGTTCTAAGATATATTAAAAGGAGATAAAAAATATTTTAAAACCACAGATAATTCAAATGTGATGGCAAAGGTAATCAAGGAGCCCACTGCTAGGGAGCACCAGACAGCAAAAAATTTTCTACTTCCTTTCTAAAACCAAGTATTTGCAAACTGTAAGAACTTGATATTTGATATTGGTATTTGTTGAATGAATGCTAAATATCTAAAGATCATTACTGATATCCAGGATTGTGAGGACCTCTATCATTACATGATCCAAAGAGCACTGTATCCTCTCAAAGTTATAACACCAAATCCCAGAATTGTATCCTAGAGTGGCCACTACCAGAGCCCATGACTTTCACTGGTTATTCTGGAGTTGTTAGCTGCCTAACCTGCTTGTGATAGAGAATACCAAAAAAAGTTTCTTAATAAGATTATATTACAGCAACTTAGATATGGCTCTTGTGTGACAGAATAATTGAAGTTGGGTAAATTATGATTTAACACAGTATAATTGCCTACTTTCTGTTTCAGATATAAATATTATTTGTATGATGAAAATACTTTTTCTATTGTTATATCATATAATATATCATGGTAGAAAATTATTGCTTTTCACTAAATTTCATTGGCTGTAAATTAAAAAAGAAGCAGAGATACAATAGCAGATTAAAGATAAATCATCAATGGAAGAGATGGATTATATATGTAAAGTTAAGTCAAAATTAAAAAAAAAAACACCTCAGTAATAATTTGAAACACCTCACACGTGTAATTCAATTCTCATGTGCCCATTTTTTTGTTTGAAAACTGGCATGTCATCAAATTTCCAAATTTGTAATTTCAGAAAAAAATAAACCTACTGATAAATGATTACATAAAATAGTCCATGGTGAATAATAACATAGGCCAATAAATTTTACAGAACATTAATTATGTCCTCTGAGACATTTATTAATCATGTGTAGCAGAATGGGTTGGCCAAAAATCTATATGGGCTTGAAATCTGGGGTACTTATTTTCAAGAAAGCAATAAAGGACATGGCCAGTACTGGATAAATTGAGGGCGTGACATTAAAGGATGAAACTTTGTTTGGATACATGAATAATTTATTTGCATTTCTTTATTGATGGATGATAATAATAAATGATTGGGTCAGTGGGTGACAGTTGAAAAATTTTTATGGCACAGATCAACACTGATACTTTAGATTCACAAATGTGGATTAACAAGCTACATGTGTTCCCATAATTTTGTTCTTACACCTTGTTCCTCACAACAACCCTGTGAGGTAGGTTTTTATTTACCTTATCTTACAATTGGGAGTGGGGGGAAATGGCAGCAAGTTTTAAGTATTCTGCTCTAGAAACCAATTCCCCAAGGAATCTTTGACAACAGCTTGCTATTACATCATACTCCAATTTTCTCTCATTGCCTTTTCTAATTCAATATCAGAATTTTCAAAATACCCTGTCTGATTCATATTTGATTTGCAAGTTTTGTTGCTTTCTTCTGTATATTTTCCACAGAGTTTAGCTTCTACTATGTCATCCTTTGGCTAAATTGATGAGGTTGGGAGAAGAAGGATGCCTGCATCTGAGTCTTGGTCACTCACACTCTGTAAACACTCTCCACTGATGATGATCAGCAACTCATGTATAACTTCTAACAGTAGAAAATTCCCTAAGTCACTGAAGTTAATTGACTGGCTCATGGTCACATATTAAACTCAGGTGTCCCTGACTCTAAAGCTACTCCTCTGATTTAATATAATTTGATAATGATAAAAAAGAATTTAAAACTCAATTACATTAAGCAACATTTTGTAGCAGAGTTCTATGGGAAAGCCATCTAGTTATGATAAGTATCAAGACTTTTAAAGCCTATAAGCATATTACCATAATTATGAATAGTCAATTATATTATAGTATCAACTATATTCTAAATGTATTTAAAATCTATAATTGGTTAATGTTAAGCATATTGATATTCTTATATCTATATACTCATTAATTCCTTACATGTTCAATACTTTCTTGTTCTTAGAGGAATCTATTTAATTTGAATTTCTAGATAGTTAAGCAATTCATTAGGCAACTATATAAGACCAACTTAAGTGCAAATGATTTTTACCTAGCTCCAAAAGCATAAATCTATGCAGGTGGGCATATTAGTGGGAAAATGCCCTAAAGAGGGATTAAAAGGTCAGCTTCATGCATCATTCTTTAAGAAAAGAAATATCATTCATCATGATAAATTAGAAGCTATTTCAATTTACAAAAGATTGCTTTAATTCTTTTCAACGAAGTCAAATTGTTAGTCTTCTAACTTTTGGATATACTGCTATTTAAGCTGGCCTATGCAATGCAATAATTGTATTAATAGTAGCAGTCCCAGAGAATGGACAAGAGATTATGATTGTTCTTCCAGAAGACATGGTAAAGAAAATACCTCATAAAATTTTTCCACAATTGTTCATCTTGGAAAGTGAGTTTGGTAGAGACCAAACCTGCTTTGAAGCAATCAAAGCCCACTTAACTTCCCTTAAACTTTCAGAAGACCCTTCCATCTAAAGATGACTCAGGAAGGCCTGTGAATCTTTTATAGTTTAAAATCCCATACCTAGAGCTAGAAAAACATAGCTAGCTTTAGAAGACATTTGAGTATAGTGTTCCAAACCTTTGTTAAAAGCATTTATATGAAGGCGTTTGGTTCTTAGTTAAATACTGCTCCAACCTCAGATTCACTTTAACTTATTATGAATTAGTTCACCCTACCCCAAACAACTCATATATTTTGCTGGTTTTTACAATATTATAATTCTGTGTATTTTTACATATACTTCCTGACCCATTCTGGGCTTAGACAAAATGATTACATTAATTACACACTTTCACCTCCCTAAATTGCAAAAAATCAGTTTAAATATTCTTACAGACTAGACTTAATTAATAGCATGTAGATATCCTGAAGAATCAGGCATGACGACTTCATTTTTTAACCTGAAAGTATTAGACAAAAATAGGAATTAATGTCCCACATCCATGTTCTCCATTTAATCTGGTGAGTTGTGCTATGATATTCTGAGGCTAAAGTATAAGTCTGGTATAGTGGATTGTCTAAAGCTACTCATGAAAAATTGTAAATAAAAATTCAAAGAAGCTCAACATACGGTAATACAATATCCCTTTAAAAAAAATACTAACAAAGTCCAGAAATTCAAAGGAAGGAAAAGATAAACTTTCTGATTTTAGAGTCCAAGAAAAAAAAAATCACTGTTTGAAACTTTACCAGAATTATAAAGCCCTTTCTTCATTTTTTTGAAAAGGGATACTGCATCTTACACACATGTAAAGAAGAACGTCACCCATTTTCTACTTACAGGTAGTAGGAGTAAGAATAGTAGCTCCTCCTGGCAAGCAAATCACAGACAGTGGAAAAAGAGAAGCAATGGTGAATGAAAAGCGTGACTCTGTCACATTCAATAAAGCAGAAAAATGTGCGTTAAAAAAATAAAATAAAACCAAACTCATGTTTCTTCAGTTAGCAGTTCCGCTTGCTCCATGCATTGATTAGATTTCCTCTGCCATGCAATTAAACACATACAAGCAATACAAAAATGAGTTCTGAAAAGAGATCACTTGAGAAAATAACATGCTGATATTTTATTTATTGCCCCCCCATGGAAGAATTAAATGAATTGTGTCTTCTCAACATGCAGTTAAGCATAATATGATCCATTACCATTTAGATGTTATGACAAATGGAACAGCTGTGTATAGAACTTGTGCACTATGGAAGTTTTTTTTACTTTTTAACTATAAAACCTAAACATCTAAAAATTTGTATTTTGTACACAGAATGAGACCTACGTTTATGGAAATAGCTGCTGTTTATTTTTTTTTAATTCCCAAAGGTACACGGGTATGTACATATGTTATATGAACATACATATGCACACATAAGTGTACATATAAACCATACACTATATATACACACACACACATCCACAAACATTTTTAGAGTAGATGCATGTGAACACATTCACACACACAAATGTTTACTGTATTGAAACATAATTTTAACATTTTGGTGTTTGGAAATGTTAATGTATTCATGCTGAGCATTTTAAAATATCATATATAGAGAGATATATGAACCAATGAAGAAATGGCATAAGTCTGGAAATATTTCAATGGCGATTAAATTAAAAAAATGACACTGCTTTTTGAAAGATGCAATATCCCTTTCCTTAGCCTAACTACTTACTTTATATAACTCCAATTGTACTTTTATTCAACTGAATCTCAATCCATTCTTTACCAAAACAACCAGAAAAGCACAACCCCCACCCCTTTCAATATGTGAAGTAAATAAGAGAGAGAGCTGCTTACCCACTCATATTTTTCCCAGCAAGGGACAAAGTCATATTTGAGAAAAATTGAGGATTCCAATAACATTTCATATGTTAGGAAACTAAATAGATCCATTCTTTCATCATTTTCTTTGGAATGATTTTTACGGTAAAAGGGATACTACAATATGAATTTACTGGCAACATATGCTGAAAATGATCAGAATTTTTTTAAACATTCAATTTCCTTAAAAAAAAAATGTATGATTCCATGTGTGTATGTATACATGTATGGAAGTCATGTTTAGAGCTGTTTTTAAATTGCCCAAAACAAATTAGCTAACCTTGGCATATACCACTCTATTTTCTGAAGTTTTAATATAATCATCATGAATGTACCTAAAAGACCCCTTAAAAAAATGCAACTAAATTATCTGGGCGAAGGGAAAAGAAAAGTAAGCCCTATCTACCATTCTGCTGAGTAGAAAAACAAATAAATTATAATTATGAAAAATGATCAAGCATTAGAGATTCATTAAATATGCCAACTTTTCTAACCTATTTTAAATATGGACTAGAAAAAAGTTCATCTGTGGTCTGTGTCACTGAGTAACTGACAAAATATTATGCCTGACATATCATTGCCTTGAAAGATTAGAGATTTGCCACAAAGAAAAAATGTTGTTATTGAAAGTATGTGTAGTGACAGCATTACCTTACTGTTCTAAGAAATTTTTATTTCAAATAAATTTTTTCTTAAGGAGGGCCCAGGATAAGGAAGGCTGTCAATCTAAAATGTAAAGGAATATTAAGTGTTTTCAAATTCCACAAAATAGCTTAGTTTAGTTAAATCTATCCTAGGAGAAAATGACTAATGATATGTAATTGGAAGCCACTCCAATATGCTCCTTTATCAGACATAAGGTGAGTACATGGAGCTTAATGATGAAGCAAGGTTGTAATTAGCTGATGAGCTAGCAATGGTTAGCCCAAACTAGAAACAGCATGATTAGTACAAGAGCATAGGTGAAAATCTTATTGGCCTTCATTTCCAAATTTGTGTCACTAAGAGACTAGCCAATTTTGTTTCTTGTTTCATGTAGAATGTAATTCTCATATACAAAGGTAGACAACAGAGAAAAGGGAGAGCATTATTGGAGAAAGCACATATGTAGCTAACTAACACAAAACACTATAAGCATACCTAATGTTTCTAATGCAGACGCTTCTTCTCCAAGTTATATATCTCCAGGGTGTCATTGTAAAGAGGCAATAAATTAAAAAAACTAATGGAACCATCAAAAACATGTAGCATGACTCTTAGCTACAACTTCAATGTTTTATTTCACTTATTTAATAATAAAAATACACTATTTTTCAAGTGAACATATGCAACATTTACAACTAGTAGATTTTTCCACTAAGAAATTCATAAATCAGAAAACAATGCTGCACAGAAACACTTTTAAGACAGACAGCTGTGCCTTTTGAAAGACAAACTGGTTGATGCAGCATATCCCAAATATACAGACTTGGAGACATAGTGGCAGAGAGTAACAGAATACATCAGCTCTATTAATTAGAGGATAGTATTGCTTTCAGGTACTGGTAAAATGATTATGGAATTTGACAAGCGATTAACAATTTTCAACCATGGAAAAGTGTGCATCTTGATATAGATATTTAAAAAAGCAGCATTTTTTCAAATTAATTTCCTAATTGTTTAATTTTAACAATATCTTTTTAAAACTCCAGAAGATGGCGATATTGGTTGATGTCTTACAAAGAATCTTGAATGCTGAGAAAAATAGTAATCAAAAAAAGTCCCTGAGTTTCATTTTTTTAAATAATGCAGTTTATACACAGTGAAGATATAATACAGAATTTGACTACATAATAACCAAATTTTCTCTAATCTAGATTTTTAGTCAAAGTGAACATATAAAATGCAGTTGGTAAAAACATATCATGATATAGCAGAAAGCATCAAGAGCTTTAAACCAGCACATTAGAAGGTAAATTAAATAAATTTTTAAAAAATGGATAACATATTTAATGATATCCTAAGCATTCTTGTATTTCAATAACTTGAAAATTTTATTTAATTTGGAAATTTCAAAATATAGTAGAGAACATATACATCCAACAATGAATTGCAAAGAATTAGTTACTTTAAAATATGAGAAATAAACTGAAGAGCTCAATATATTTTGAAAAACTAAGTTATTCTTGATGATGGCCTACACTGAAACATCCTGTAAGGAAAAAATTGTGGAAATTATTGGCATATATAGTAAGATAGTGGGACAAGACACCATTAAAAGGTCTTACCTTTTTTTGACAATTAATATGACAACTAGGAGAAGTAGGATGAATACCAAAATCCCAGCACTGATTCCTGCTATTTTCACTACTCGATCTGTTTGCTTGGCTGGATCTGGAATCACCTCTGGTTCTTCTGTTGCTGCTGCTAAAGATTTTTTTTTTTTAAATAAAGAAGTTATTGAAAGCACATTATTATTATTACAGAAATGAAAATCTTCAGAAACAATTCACTCTCCCCAAAGCAAATCTATTTTGTTTACATAAAAATAGAGAAATATAAACATGAATGAGCTTAGAAAGTTGGAAAACTGACAATTCAGGTTACATATAAGGCCAATTTTTCAACAAGAATGATGCTAAACATCAGAAAGGCTATCCAGATAAAGTGAGAGAATTTGCTTCTTGAAATATCCTTTTTTTTTTTTTCTTTTTTGTATCTGAAGCTGTTCTGGGTTGTCCTGCTTGATCATAAAAGGGAAAGATAAAATTTTTGTTTGACAATTTAATGACTTTAAGAAACATGGTAAATAATTTGTTGGCCAGAAGGGACAACAACAAAAATAAGAACATTAAATATTATCTCAATTTTTAATTAAAAACTAATAGAACTTGAAGAAAGCAGAAGATTTAAATATATTATATGGTCTTTCTACTTTATGAAATAAAATAAAATGATTGGTTGTGATAAGCTGTCAAGATGCAATGTGTCTTGTGCTGGAAAGACAGAAAGGCAAAACAGAATGGGCAAAACAAAAGGTGTGTTCAAATTTAACTAAAACCTACTATAATCATAATTACCTAATGTAAACCAGCACTAAACTCCAATAGTTACTGCAAACAAATCCTGATTTTAGTTTAAATGGGAACAAGCTCAAATGATATGTGTGTTTGTGTGTATGTGTGTTATTTAAATATATATAATATATATATGTATATATGTATATATATATATATGTGTGTGTGTGTGTGTGTGTGTGTGTGTGTGCGCATTTTATATAAAATGTTATTTAGATTAGATTTTTAAAAAAGAGAAGGAGGAATGAAGCATACTGAATCCTAGCTTTGGCTATTTCAGTTTGAAAGCAGGAGGATCTACATACAGTAATGACTGTGTGTAGATGTGATTTGAAAGTACCAATGAAAAACCAACCATTCTTCTCATTCCACAAAGTATGAATTGGCTTCATTTTTTGTGGCGTCAGCCACTTGACCTCAAGCATTTCCTTATGATGAAATATGGATCATGTTTACTTCAGTGAAATCTCCAGCTTGTCATGGTAGTGCAAAGGAAAGACTACTGGTATGGGAAGCAACCTCAGGCTGAGGTTCATTTTTCTACTATCAACTTGAATGACCTTAGACATGTCATATTTCCTTTCTGGGTCACAATTTCTTCACCTGTAAAAAATTCTTTAAGTCTAATAGTCTATGACTGTAAGTAGAATTTCTGAGTGTCGAGTCTAGGTCTTACACATCTTGAAGTCCCTCTCAAAAATATGCTCAGTGTCTTGTTTAATGCAATTGCTCAGTAAATACTGGTTGAATGAATTTGTTGAGTTTTGCCAGCACTTCATACTTCTACACACAGAAGATACAAAAACCCACATGTATACATAATATATGTGTATGTATGTATATATACAGACATATGTATATAGACATATATGTACAGACATTCATACACGCACACACACACATATATATTACTTAAAAGTAATCCATCTAAAAAAGTTAAGGTAGCTTATGAAAATATAAAATTAAATAATAAAACAAATTAATATTTAAAAAAATTAAGTACAGAAAACTCAGATGAATTTTTTTGTAGTTAAATCTAAATTTAAGCCCTTTTAGATTATGTTAACTGCCTAAAAACCATTACAAAAGTGGAAAACTCGTCTCAGAATAACCTAAAATTTGAACATTTTGTCTTATTTAATTAATGAAATATTAATTAAATTCAATGAATTAAAAACTTTTTTTTCTTTTAAACTTTCCTATCAATTACTTTTTCCTCTCCTCTACAATCTTGGAAATTAGGTCTGGTCTCCTAAGTCTCTGACTTTCTTCTTGACAAAAATTGTCATCATTTTACTCCTATGTAAGGCATTTCCTTTACTTATTAACACATCAGTTTACATAAGTCTCAGAAAGAGATATAACTCTTAGCACATCACAAATCAATGCATATATTATAATTCAATTAAAGATGAAATTGAGTAATTGGAATCATAGTATGTCACAGTTGGAAGAGATCTGAGAGATCATATCTAGTTCAATTCTCTCGTTAATATATGAATTAATATTTCTAAAACATCCCTAGCAAGTAATTGACCAATGTGTTTGAAAACCTACAGTATTTGGTAACATATTCTTCAGTAGCCCATATAATTCCTTTTTGGACAGTCTTGCTTAAGAAGTTTTTCTGTATTTCATGCCAAACTTTTTAACTTTCACTCAACGTTTCTAGTTCTTTCCTCTTCAGAAGAGTGTAGCATAGGGTCAACAATACTGAATGTAAAGTCAAGAGATCTGAATTTGAGTCTTAGTTCACTGTTGTTGTTGTTGTTGTTGTTATAAAGCTGTTTCAATTATATCCAACTCTCTGAGACCCAATCTGGGGTTTTCTTGGAAAAGATACTGGATGCCATTTCCTTCTCCAGCTCATTTTACAGATGAGAAAACTGAGGGAAACAGAATAAAGTCACTTGCCCAAGGTCATACAGCTAGTAAATCTCTAAGTCTGAATTTGAACTAAGGTCTTCCTAATTTGTTTCAGCACTCTATGCTGCTAGTCTTGGCTCAGTAATATTCCTCTTCAGTAATATTCAGGATAAATCTTGCATTTTAGCATTAAACGTTTGGGAGTAATAGATGTGATTTTTTTTTCCCCCAAGGAGATCTCCTGTGAAGAATTATATATTTCTGGTGGCTCAAAAAATTCTTTCTAGATGATGCTTATTTTTTGGTTACTCTTGCATTGCATTCTATTAAGAACTAAAGCTAGTTTATAAGAAATTCTTGTAAGTTTACAAAAAGATGATGTTTAATATGAAGCAATCTTTAGAACTGCTGAAGTTTGAGCAAAAGTAGATGGCATTTACTTTGACCTTTTATGCATGAAGGTAGATACCAAATATGTTCATATGTGTGTATGCACATACACATTATAAAATGTGATTAAATGAGAAGCAACATACATTATGATTTTGGGGACATGTGTCAATAAAATGGGTAGTCAATAAATCATATTTGTGTGAAATAATGGTAAATTATTTAAAATTCAAAGGAAGAAAAATATACATTTAGAATTTTGTTCAACATATTTAAGAAGCACTTATCTCCAAGGCAAAGAAAACACAATTAAGAATAAAATCATGAATATAGGCAGGAACACCACATGGAGACTGGATTAGAGGACAAGATCTGTGAGTTTTCTTGGCACAAGGAAGTCTTTAAGGACAATTAAAAAAAAAAGGTCTTGAACCCAAGTTTTCTCGAATTGGAGAACAGTTCTTTCTTTCTTCTTCTTCTTCTTTTTTTTTTCCTTGCTGAGGCAATTGGGGTTAAATGACTTGCCCAGGGTCACACAGCTAGGAAGTGTTAAGTATCTGAAGCCAGATTTGAACTCAGGTTTTCCTGACTTCAGGGATGGTGCTCTATCCACTGCACCACCTAGCTGCCCCAGAGGCTGGTTCTTTCTATCTACTCATCCACACTGTCTCTCTGCAGATATCTGATTAATATTGCTTTGAGAGATATGATTGACATAATGAGGATGCCTTTCATAAGTTCTGTGTGTGTTTGTTTCTGTATGTGTAAGTGAGAAAAACAGTTAAAGTCTGATTTTCAGTTAAAGTCTAATGTTAAATGAAATAACAAGTGGATTAATATTATTGTGCACTACTTAACTTTCTGTTCACAAGATTGATTAGTCACCTCAAACCTTCAGTTTTCAATTCGACTCTGTAACTTGCTGAGTTTTTCCGTTTTCTCTGATCTTTCCTGATTTCCCCCCCACCCCCAGTATTTATTGTATTCATTCTTATTGAAACTACTGTCTATACCTTATTTACTTGTGTTCCTGTTATATCATCTCAGCAGGATGTAAATTCCTTTAGAAAAGGAACTGTATTTTTTTTCCATCTTTGCAATTTAAACTTCAGTATATCTGGTGTAATAGGAAATCTAGTCCATTTAATGGCCTTTTGTAATGTTCTTTGTTGGTTTTCTGGGGGTCTCTGGAAGCAGGCTTCTTTTCAGCTCAGTAATCACCACAAGAGTAACCAGGGGTTAAAGTCCAAATTCTTTATTGTCTCCTTCAAAGTCTTGTCTCCTTGCCTAGGGCCTTAGCTAGCTTTCCTAGCGGCTTTCTGGAGCCTTGGTTTCAGTGGAGAAGTGCAGGAAACCAGCCCTGCTGCCAAGGTGGTGTAAGATGGGATGAATGAATCTGAGTCCAAGGGCTTGTGCTTCAGCCTCCAGTCTGCTTATCTTCTCTGCCTCTCTCTGAATGAAGCTGGTTGAGGTTCCTAGCTTATGTGCTCTACATTGAGTATAAACCAATCATTATATCACTATGAAACCATTATTTGTTGTAAGATTAAATCAATCATACTGAACTTAGAGAACTATTACTCACCATGCAAACTAGATAACCATTGTCTCATCAATTCCACTGAATTAGTACCTTGTCAGAATCTTTGTTTCAAGTTCAGAGTTCTGGCCCATAACAGACTTTGAAATGCTAAAATTTGCGTTACTGGTTCTTAATATCTGAATAATTACCCTTGGTAATCATAGCATAAGCTTCTGTATTTGGTTCTCAGTCAAATGATCTTATCATCTAAAAATCAAATGATCAACAATCATTTATCAGGACAAAAATGAAAGAGTCCCTTTGTTCAAGAAGTTTAAATTTCAATGGGAAAGATAACAATACACATATAAAAATACATAATATATGAGGTAATTTGTGTGTGTGTGTGTGTGTGTGTGTGTGTGTATGTATGTATGTATGTGTGTATATGTGTAAGGAGATGGTAAGTCAATTCAAGTATTAATTGCTGGGTGGATGAGGAAAGTGGAGTCATAGCAAGGAAGATGGATCATGTAGTAAAATGGAAGAATAAATCTATAGCCATACTCTGAAAGATTTTAAATGCCTGTCAGACAAGTTGGTATTTTATCTTAGAGACAATAGGTAGCCACTGTAGCTTTTTAAGCAGGGAGATAACAGGGTAAGACCTGTGCTTTGCAAATATCACTTTAGAAGGGTGGAATAAAAAGAGAGACTTGAAGCTGAAAGATCATTTAGAAGGATATTGTGATAATCCAAACAAAAAGTGGTAAAGCCACTACCTTAGTAATAGAGAGAAGGTAACATATGTAAGAAATGTTGTGGCAACTGAATCCACAAGACTTGTGAATATTAGCTAAAGAGCAAATAAAAATATTCCTCAAAAGTGTACCTAACACTTGAGGGACAAATGATAATTTTAGATCTTGACATTTGGGTATAAATGTATTTTTTGAGTCCTTGTCCACAACAAATCTACTAAAAGGATTAAATTTCTTCTTTATAACATGTCACTTATATGTAGATTTATTAGTGGGAACAAACGCAGTAAGAACAAATATTACTTTTCTGTCTTTCTGATTGAGATAAAGTTATTGACAGTGACTATACTCCAGAGCCCTGTACATAACTTATGCACAAGTACTAAGACAATGTAGTTCTCTATTTCTGCTAATACTTTTCTTTATGCTATAAATCTTTACATTCTTATCATCTAAAAAGTATTCTCAGATTCCCTGGTTCTCCAATTTTGCCAAGAACCATTTAACTCTGGACAATGAGAAATATCTAAACTAGTATATCACTTTTATTGAGCAAACTTCTGAAAGTTATTTTAATAAAATATTTAAACTTACATCATAAATTTTACAATATAGGGATTTAGGTGTATATTTAAAAATATAAATTTTAAATAATATCTAATGTTCTTTAAATTAATTTTATTTCTTGAAGAAATGCAGTAAAATTTCATAAAAGTTAAAGCAAAATGCAAGAATAATTCATTGAGATTCTTGTATAAATAATGGAATGATCACTTATGGTACCATATCTTTTATTTTTATATTGAAGTCCTATTTTAATGTACTACTGTAATATAAAGGTGGCTCCAGCATTTTGAAGGTTTTGTGAGGACATCATAAAACTCTGACTAGTTATAAACATTGAACTAGAAAAGCTTTGCATGAAGGTCTAAAAATGGATTTCAACTTTTTCATACAAGTACTAGCCTAAGTGTGGGAAGACTCATCACTTAGAAAGGTAGTCACGTGTGTGTGTGTGTGTGTGTGTGTGTGTGTACACACTTTTACTGTTTACCACATACAAATATAAGAAGCTCATGAAATCATCTATATGAAGAAATACCCATCTGAAATTACTTCACTTTAACAAGCATTCATTAAGCTCCTATAACATTTCAGGATGAAATGAGAGCCCTGGAGAAATAGTAGATCTGCTTCCAGTTCACCCCCAGTAGCTGTCTTAGAGAAAGAAAAGTCAACAACAGCTATTTTACCATTACACCTGATGAGGCCTTTTTATCTGCTTGCCTTGAAATCTTACATATATGTTGTTTCCACCATTAAAATAAGAACTTATGAGATCAAGGATTACTTTCTATTTGTATCCTCACTGACAGCTAAATACTATATTAGAAAAAGCAAAAGGATTGGAAATCAGGAAGATCTAATCTCCAAATCTAGCCTTAGTAACTAGCTGTGTGATCCTGGGCAAGAAATCACCTAGCTCAGTTCCTTCAATTGTAAAATACCACCTAGCTGCCAGAATCTAGGGTGAGGATCAAATGAGACAACATCGGTAAAGCACTTAGCATAGGGGCTGAAACATAGCTGTTGTTCAATCATTTCAGTCTAGATGCACTTAACTATACAATGGCCAATGAGGAAACAAAAAGGAGTAACAATCCACAAGGAAATCCCAAAGGAATTGGGAGAATGCGATAGATACAAAATTTGCCATAATACAATGTAGAACATGGAGAGTCATAACCGTCACAAGGAAGAAGTTTGGGAATTCCAAAGATTTTTTTGGAACAAAGATGAGCACAGAAAACATGATGTTCAAACTAGTCCAGGAAAGACTGGCATTACTTCATTAAGCAGAAATGGAGTGTCAATGTAGAAAACATCCCAAATAAAAGGAACAGTGTGATTTAAAGAGGTGCTAGTTCTTTTCTTCTCAAAATAGATGTTCAAAAATTTTGCTTTATATAAAGTCCTAATTCATGATTCATCTTTTTATATCAAATGGCAAACACATGGTACAGTGGGTGGATTATTGGATTTGGAATTAAGAAGATTGAGTTCAAGTGTGGATCATAACATAGCATTTCCACTCTTTTTGTTATTGTTTAATTGCATTTTGTTTTCTTTTTTTGTCATTCTCTACCAGGTCATACCTTCTAATCAAGAGTTGCTTGGGGTTATCTTTCTTCTTCCGGTACACTATTTCACTTAATGATCTCATCAGCTTCCTTTGAAATGACCAATTCTATATTAATGTTTTTCAAATCTTCCTACCCCACCCTAGCCTTTCTACTGACCTCCAATCTCACATCTCCAACTGCCATTTATACACCTTGAAGTGGATGTCCAGTAGATATCTTAAATTCAGCATGTTCAAAACAGAACACTTATTTTCCCCTAAACCCTCCCTTCTTTCAAACTTCCCTATTACTATAGAGATATTATTGTCTTCCTAGTCACTCAGGCCTCAAACACAGGAGTCACCCTCAAATTCTTACTACTTCTCACCAACCATATCCAATCTGCTATTACAGCCTGCAGATTTTACTTTTGTAAAATTTTTTGAATGTACAACATTCTACACTCTGACACTGCCACTACTCCAGGCCAAACCCTCATCACCTCATATCTGAATTGTATACAATAAAATATATTTTATTTAATTATTGTAACAGCCTACTGGTGAGATCTACCTGTCTCAAGTCTCTTCCCACTCCAATCTTTCCTTCATTCATACTCTAAATTGATTTTCCTAAAGTACAGGTCTAATCAAATCAGCTCCCTATTCAATAAATTCCAGTAGTTTGCTATTGCCTTCTGGATCAAATTCAAAGTGTAGTTTGATATTCAAAGCCCTTCAAAATCTAGCCCTCTCCTAGTCTTCTAGTTATTTATACTTTACTCCTCAACATATATTCGGATCCAATAGTCTTTCCGGCTAGTCGACAGACAAAACATCCATCTCTTTCAACTCTCAGCATTCTCTCTCTATTCCCCATTCCTGGAATGCTCTTACTCTTCTGCTTTGTCTATTGACCTTCTGGCTTCCTTAAAGTTGCAACTAAAATTCTACTTGTTATTGAAAGACTTCCCAAATGCATGTTAATTCTAGTACCTTCCATTTGTTAATTATTTCTTAATTATCTTTTAATTATTTACAAGTTGTCTCTTCCATTAGATTGTAAGCTGCTTGAAGACAAAGATTCTCTTTTGCTTCTTTCTATTTCCCTATTGCTTAGCACAAAACTTGGCACATAGCAGGTATCTAATAAGTATTTATTGATTGATAAATACTCTTATGGTTCACTTTATACATATTTGTCTGTATGTTGTCTCTCCCCTTACACTGTAAGATTCTTTTTTTTTTTTTTTAATAACTTTTTATTGATAGAACGCGTGCCAGGGTAATTTTTTACAGCATTATCCCTTGCGTACACTGTAAGATTCTTAATGCTAGGGAAGGTCTTTTGCCTTTTTTTTGAATCTCCAATACTTAACTATATTCAATAAATGTATATTGTTTTACTATATGTAATGTTTTACTATACTCAATAAATGTTTCAACTCTGGGGCACAGCTAGTATAAAGTCATAGAGGTTAGAGATAGAATGTTTATATGAGAAGTACAAGTGGCCCAGTATTGCTAGAGTGTGGAGTATTTAGAAAGAACAAAGTATAGACAGACTGAAAATATAGGGAGAAGAAAAACGTCAAAGAACTTGAAAAGTTAGACAGAGGATTTTATATTTGATCCTTGAGGTAATAAAAATAAAAGTCACATCATTTATATAGTGGTTAAACATTTGCAAAGTGCTTAATTTCAGTTTATTCTCACAAAATTAAATTAATAAATTAAAATAATAGCACCTATTATTATTATATTTATTATTACCAGCATTTTACTGATGAGGAAATAGAAGCAGACAAATATTAACTAATCTGTCCTAAGTCATGCAACAAGCAAATACTGGAGTTGAATATGAACTCAATTCTTTCTGATTCTAGGTATAGCATTCTGTCAATCCATAGCGCTAATGAGCAACCTACTAATTATTCCTAATAGGGAGCCACTGAGGTTTACTGAATAGAGAAGTGAAATGGTCAAACCTTTGCTTTAGGGGAAAAAACAAAACAAAACAAAACACTTTGGCAATTAAGAGGATTGGAGTGGAAAGATACCTGAATCAGGGAGACCAGAAAATTGGCTACTACAACAGTTTAAGAATAAGGTTATATATACTTTAACATACTTAAATGTTAAGTATTCCATTCTAGGGGCGGGGGTGGAGGGAAGGAGGGGAAAAGTTGGAACAGAAGGTTTTGCAAAGGCCATTGATGAAAAATTACCCATGTATATATCTTTTAAATAAAAAGATATATATACATATATATATATATATATATAATAAAAAAGAATAAGGTTATGTGCTCATGCATCCAGGTATTGAGTATATGAGAGTAAATAAAGGATAAATATGAGAGATGTTGTAAAAACAGAAATGATTAGAATTAGCAATAGATTGGTCATGTAAGGTCAATGCCAGTGAAGAGCAGAATAGAAATCACATCAAGGTTGTCAGTTTGGATTGCTGAATTTAAGAATAAGAGAATATACCTACCGAATTGCCTGCATTAACTAGAACTCATTAAATGGGATCCAGAAAGCATACAGACTCTATCCTATAATCAGTTAATAATTCTATTTTACTACTTATATGAATTGTATGGAATGTCAGGATTACAATCTGTTATTATGGCCACAGTTCTCCTTAGATTTCATTTTTTAGCCCTTCCTAGCTTGTCCCATCATATTCTATTCCCACTCAGGTAATATTGCTATCATTTCATTTTTGTGGATGATTTTTCCTCTGTTCTATGAAATTGACTTAAATTCTGCTTATCCTATGAAAGTTTTCCATGAAAAAGTAAAAATTTGAAGTTAAGTCCTACACACAAAACACAGGGCAGGGGGAAAGGGAAGGAGGGAAGGAGGGAAGGAGACAGAGAGGAAGGGAAAAGCATAGGGAGAGAGAAGAAAGGAGGGGAGAAGGGAAAGAGAGAAGGAGGAAGGGAGAGAGAGAGGGAGGGAAGTGTCAATTTCTAATCAAATTTTATCTGAATTGTTTGGTCTGCATTTTAATCAGATCTGGGATGAGCTCACCAGACAATTCTCATAATTTAGTCTCTATCTACTCATATTTCTTTAAAAAGAGAGAGAGAGAGAGAGAGAGAGAGAGAGAGAGAGACAGAGACAGAGAGAGAGAGACAGAGAGAGAGAGAGAGACAGCTTTATGCTTGAGGTTCAAAGCTACTTAATGATAAAAATAAAACAAAAGTTGCCTAATCTTTTAATCATGTAATATTCTGACTCATATGAACCCATTCAAATAATTCTTTAAAAGAATTGTGTAAACATTTGGGCAAATCTTATCCCAGCTTATCCCCATGTTTTTCAGCCACCAAAGTCTATTCTAAGTTTAAGACCATACTGTCATTTTCATTTTAACAGATGATGGTACCAATATAGAATTAGGTTGCCATGGCACCAGCAAGCCATGATCTTATGTATTTTCTTGTTTACCCGGCAAATTATCAAGAAAAAAATATGAAGATTAGGCCTCCAATGTATTAAATATTTTTTAGAAAAAATGATTCAAGTTGTACTCTAAGTAAGAAAAAATAACCAAATTTCGTGATGAGTCCCAGGATTAGAATAAAAACTAAAGCAACCTTTGATCTTTCTTATGCAAGCAAAATATTTTCTAATTCATTCATAGGGCTCAGTGAATAAAAAAAGATAAAAAGAAATGTAAATGCTGACTTTTCTTGCTAAGATACCATATCATACTAATTTGATTTTGCAGTACAATGAGCATCATTCTTGAACTCTATGGAATAAACTCAGCATTTCTATAGGAATTTGTTAGACCTTTTAAACAACTGTAATTTGATTATCTCAAACTATTTTCCAAAACCCCATCAAATGACAGGAGTTATCATTCTTTGTGTTTTCTCTATACAAACTTGGCTGGCTACAATGATTTACATAAATATCCTTTCCTTATGAGGCCAAGGTTTGCTTACCTTCATTATTCTTATATATATTCTTAATATATTCATGTTCTGGTCTCTGATTTGGACAGACTCTTTGTTCTTAGTTTTAGTATTTCAAAGTTATTTATGCTGTACCTCAATTCTTAAAGAACTTCATTCAGCTATGGAACTTGGACTTCCTCTTTGGAAGAAAAATAAATAAATACATTTAAATAAAGACAAAACCCATAAGCTTTGTAGATGAGAAAACTCCATTATCCCTGCATAAAGGAAATAAATATTGTACAGTCAATTCTGTGGGAAAATATTGTTAAAGAATCATTCTATGTATATGCTTATCAACATTTACTTTTAATATTTTCCAAGATTTTACAATAAAAACACACATATACATTGAGACAGCAGGACCAAAAGAGGGAAAAGCCTCATATTGTTTTAGTATTCTTACAATACAAATATTCCAATTCTACTTCTTTTACTTTATAGAGATTCATTTTTCTATATACTTCTCATGTAGCAATAACTCTTGTGTATCTCATGACCTCATCAATAACACTATCTTCCATTTACCTAAATGCATAAAACTTTGTGGGTGAATGCTTGCAGCAAAATATTCACAGTTATTATGACATAGTCTAATACTACATCACTATATGGAACAGACACATAAAGGATGTAAGAATAACAAAGGCTATGTACAGTACAGAGTCCTGTACTGAACATGGACTTATCCTCTATTCAACAAAAGCAAGGCCCCAAGGCAAGATTGCTACCATAAGATTTAATGTCAACATATCAGAGGGCTCCAAACAGGAAGAATTATTACTAACTTGGAGGGAAAGCTGAGCCAACACATGGCTGGCAATAGTAGAGCAGAGAAAGAGTAGAGAATTTTCAGAGATAGTGTAGAGCACTGCATTTACTCATGTGAATATGTAAAAATATCAAGACTGGCTTGATAAAAAAAAATGGGGAAAATTCAGAAGATATTAAGAAAAAGAGAGAGACCAAGAGCAAGAGAAGGAAAGAGGAAAAGGAGGAATGAGGAAAAAGTAAGGGGAGCAGAGGAGGGAGGGAGAATGAATAATAGCGTTTATTAGCAGAATGGTTCATTTGTTTCTAAGAAGGCAGTGTTTAACTCAATCAGAAGAAAAATGGAATCAAAACTTATTGAAATACAGCATGCCTGGCTCAGTAAAAAGGCAGATGAAAATAGTAATAATTTGACATACTTTTATGATGCCTTGTTGGCTATCTGGCACCAAAGACTTATAGTGTATCTCAACTGTTCAGTGCTGACTGAGCTATATTGAATAGTGATAAAGATATGATCCTGGAGACATGGGCTTAACAATTCCATTATATTCCCCTCAGATGGTCATCAGTCAATGCTGAAGACTGATTGTACACTTCAAATTGGAGTCAATTCCTCTCTACCACAACCTCCAAATGAAGAAGAAGTTTTAAATGCCATTAGTTTCCTTTCACATGACAAAAAGCCTGGTGCTGATTCTATTCCACCTGAGATTTACAAGGCTGAAGGTCTACTGCTCACATAAGTTGAAATTTTCCAGGTTATATGGCAAAAGAAGGTTATCTCCCAGAAGTTCAAGGATGCCTCTTTTCTTAAGCTAAATTCATCTTTATAAATGTAAAGAAAATACATTGGCCTTTGACAGTCATAGGGGAAATGTGTGTGTGTGGTTCTCAGTCATTTCTGACAAAATTCTTGACAGTCTTCTTTAATAGAATATTTCTTCATATGGAACACGATCATCCTTTTGAGAGTCAGTGTGGCGTCAAAAAGAGCTCAGGAACAGTCAATATGGTGTTTGCTACCTGACACCTACAGGAGAAATGCCAGGGACAGAAGTCTAAACGCAAGTTCATTAACTGAATACAAGTCTTAGTAGTTGCAGTAAATTATGGCAATTTAGGTGCTTTGAGAAGTTTATCAGTCATTTCATGAAAACATGCTTGTATAGATGCTAGATGCTAGATGTACTTTCCCAGGCAGCAATGGAATGAAACAGGACTCTGCTTACTCCCATGATTTTTAGCAAGATTTTTTGAGCAATATTGTCAGATTACTTCAACGAAGATGAAAATGGAATCAAAGTCAGCTACTGCACTGATGGTAAACAATGTAACTTGAAAAGGCTACAAGCCAAAACTAAAGTAGAAGAAGAGTTGGTACATTGTTGCCCCTTCCCCGCCTCCTCTCACTCCCCCCACCCCCAAATAATTTGTGCACTCAATTCATCCACCAAAGCCAAGATGCAACAAAGTGTGGATTGATTCTCTGCTGCTTGTACTAATTTTGGCCTAACAATTAACACCAAAAAAACACAGGTTCTGTACCAGCCAGCATCACACCATCCATATTTAGACCCATTCATTATAGCCCATTATTAAGGAACTCCGAAACTAAAAAAGGAGAAATCTCCTTCAACTCTTGCCTCAGTGAGGGACCCCACCCGAGGGAAACAAGATAAACAGTTTCATTCTGTTATCTAGGCGGTGTTGGTTCAGTTGGGAGCTAAAAGAATTCCAATCCTATTCAATTAAAGAAACTCATTCAATTCTATTCAAATTCAGCCAAAACTTTTATTATAAAAGAGCCAATATAAAATCTTCTCTTTGCAGAGGTTCTAAACATGCTATGTTATGCAAAGGAGGCCTCTGCCCACTGGAATAATATTCTTTTCCAGTATTATCCTGTCTTTACCCTCACCTATTTCCCTAACGAGGTTTATGCCTTACTTCCCAATGCCTTTAATAAATCTCTTTTGTCAATATAGGTTTTCGGGTTTGTAAATTCCTTTACAGAGAACCTCTGCGCTGCCAGAAGGGGGTTCCCCAAAACTCCCTATCTTTGTGTCCCAAGGAGGTGTAGGGGAACCAAACCTCTCCATTTGGTTCCCTGAACCCTGAACCTGCCCCTAGACTATCATTTAATTCTAACCACCAGAAACCCTAATTTCATTTTGATTCCTTAAATCTAGATCTTATCATTTGGTTCCCTGAAAGGGAACCCCAAAACCTAAACCTCATTAAGACTACTGAACAAATTTAAGATGTACAAGTTGTTGTGCTGATCTCATTGTTATATGCCTATGAAATTTGAATAGTATACCAGCAATATGGCAGGAAATAGAATCTTTTGCATTTGAACTGTCTTAGGAAGATTATGAAGATTCCCTGGTATTGTACATTGAGGTCTTTTCTTGAGCTAAACTGCCAAATACCCATAGTGTATTGTAGAAAGTACAATTCCAATGGACTATCCATGTTGCTTAATTGCATATGGTTTTTTATTTTTTATTTTTCATGGACTATTCATGGAGAAAGACTATTTCATGAGAACTCATGGAATTCAAGTGCTCATACGGAGGTCAGAAGAAGTTATCCAAAGACTCAAAGTCTCTCTAAAGAACTTTGGAAAACATCACATGATGTGGGAGACATTGCCAAAGGATTTCCCAGCAGTCTTTTTTTTTTTAATAATAGCTTTTTCTTTTCAAAATACATGCAAAGATAGTTTTCAATATTCATCTTGCAAAACCTTATGAAAAAAATTCTCTCTCCATCGCTTTCCCCCACTCCTTCTCCTAGTGTAATGCTGAAGTAACTGAGGCAAGATAGAGATTAGACAGTATTTAATAATTTATTTAAAAGGGAGAGATTTACTGGGACCAAATGGATCTATGGTTTGGTCCCAGGGCTGAATGAGACTATCATCTCCAAGAATCCAGCAAACAATGCAAGTTCTCAATGACATATATACCCGTGGCTCACATGCAGGAGGTAGACTAAGGCAGGGGCAGAGTCAGGGTGTTAAGAGTGGGAATGGGATTCTGACAGAATGGGGGGAAGGCACCAGAGATGACATAATGGGGAGAGGTACCTCATAGATGGGGAGAGGCATTCTGATATTCTAAACTATAAGATCTTTTATCCTTATTAAATATTCTGATGATTAAGAGAGAGGGGTGGTTTTGCAGGATTGAGCAGAACAACTGAGGCAGAACAATTCAGGGACAATTTAGGAAAACTGAGTCAGGATAATTAGTGAAACTGAGTCAGGATAATAAGAGAACTGTGGCACAACACTAATAGCAAGCAATGCAATATGTTGAGCTTGTGCAATTAACATATATATATATGTCTATATATATATATAGTCATGCTACACAAGAAAAATCAGATTAAAAGGGGGAAAAATGAAAAAAGAAAACAAAATGCAAACAAATAATAAGAAAAAAAGGTGAAAATACTATGTTGTGATCCATATTCAGACCCCACAGTCCTCCTTCTGCATGCAGATGCCTCTTTCCATCACAAGTCTATTGGAATTGACCGGAAACACTTCCTTATTGTTGAAAAGAGCCACATCTATCAGAATTGATCATCACATAATTTTATTGTGGCTGTGTACAATGTTTTCTTGGTTCTACACACTTCAGGTGGTCAGTTCATGTAAGTCTCTCCAGGTCTTTCTGAAATCATCCTGCTGATAATTTCTTATAGAACAATAATATTCCATAACATTTACATGCTATAACTTATTCAACCACTCTCCAACTGATAGGCAACCGCTCAGTTTCCACTTCCTTGCCAAAAAGGCTTCAGCAGTCTTTTCATGCATCAAAGACACAGGGCTCTTAAAAGCAGAAATGAGTGCTATATATATTCAAATTAAGTCAATCAGGATGCAAATAATGACCAAATGGGGCTTGGCCTAAGGCCTATTAGTGGCCAATCAATGAGAATCAGAGTAGTTTATTTTATTTAAATTTTTTTTTTTTGACTAAGTGAAAGAGGAGGTCTTTGCCTCAATTGCTAACATGCAAAGCTTCCTAAATGAGATTCACAATCACTTATAAGACTTTGGCCTTAATTGCCTATTACTTGCCAGGAAGAATGTAAACAACCTCTTAATACCTGATGAAATGAAATGAAAAAAATTAGGTGGACAAAACATTCTGTTCAAATTATGATAAGCAATTACTAGATTGATTATTCATAATCCTAGTCTACCAATCCATATCTTAGGCAAACACTAGAAGTGGAAAATGAGTTGGGTCTAAAACTGAATAGGAGTGTAGGCTGGATTGCCACTGTGAAACCGTGCATTTAATGACATCATACTTTTCTATGAAACAAGGCCCATCTTTTTAATATCAATACTCTCCTGGTTGAGTGATGTTGCAAGGAAAAAAAATCTTTAAACAATTGAATTTGATCAAAAATTAGAAGACAATAAAAAGGCATGATAGAGATAAATAGGTAGTAGCACATTTCACTTATACAGAAAAAAAAAAGGAATGTCTTCTCAGGTAGTAAAAATGTCTGTCTCTATCTTCATCTCTTCTATTCCCAACCCCCTGAAAATACATAAATAAAGGGGGAGGGTGAATAAAAACACCATGTACTTAACAGGAGAGAAAACAGAAATTATTCCATGTTGATATTTATAAAAATGAATTCCTTGCATTTTTTGCAGATGAGATATAAAATAAGATAAAGTACTTCACAAACACTATAAATTAGAAATTTATGATATAATACGATATAAATAATATAAATATGTACTAAGATGATTATTTGCAAAGGTGCTATGAAAAACATATTTAATTAAATTCTTTTTAACAAATTTTATTGATGTGTTGTTTTTATATTTTATATACACATATGCATAAACATGTTTATATACATATGAGAGAGAGAACAAATATTAATCAAACACTTATTATGAGTAGGACAGGGGATAGGGAAAAAATGTCTGTCCTCAAGAAGCTTGCATTCTACTGAGGAATATAAGCTATACCAAGTAATTAAATTCAATGTTTGAATAAAGCAACTTCAAGAGGAAAATGTTAACAATTCAGAGATAGTGGGGGAAGAAAAGAGAATTCAGAAAAGGACATGTAGATATAACATTTTCTAAATGTTAATTTTATGTTTCGCATCAATAATTAAGAGTACCTTTACTGGTGGGCACATCTGATATTATATCAAGGAATCTTTTTGTTTTTAATTTAGATATTTATGCCATTCACCATTATGCTGCTGTTTATTGTTTTTTCCTGACATTGGGGAAGTGATGTCCTGAAATACAAGTGAATTAATTGGATTAAAGTGAAGTGAAGAGGGCTGTGAGGTGACTGCCTCACTTTCTTCTCAAGAGCCATTTGGGTCCAGTGGCAAGATGTTTATCAGGACAACTGGAAATAACCCTGGATTCAGTGGGAGACCTTGGGTTTTCAAGCTAAAGTCTTTCATGGGTCTCAGTATTAACATTAGGTAAGAAATGAGGTAGACAATAGCCTTTTTACCTCTTTTACTTAGTCAAAAAAAATCAATTTGGGGAGAGAAGATCCTAAGGATTTATGATTATGTAACACATATAAGGAAGGAATAAGTCTATAGTGCTACATGCAGTTTTGGCAAGATGATTAGAAAAGAATGGGACTGAGAAATAGAAGAGAGAAATTATTATTGAATTTAAATAGTTCTTTTTCCTAAACTGAAAAGCAAATCAGAAAACTTGTCCAGGAGTTGATAATTTCCTTACTTTGCTGAGAAAAGAAATGTATCCTTTACATTATTATTCAAACTCTCCCTTCCTCTGGAAAAGGGCACAACAAAAAACAAAACAAAACCAAAAAAAAAAAAAAAAACCCAAAAACTTGCCTGGATAAATCTATTCCTCAATTTATTGAAAAAGTAATGTTGATTATATAGTCCTCTATTTTAATTTAGCTCTATATAATTTAGCTCTTTAATTTAATATAGCTCCTACATTTTAATTTTTTAAAAGTGTGATCAAAATACTACATTTGATTTACATGGGTACTCTGGGAATCCACTCCTTACTTTCTAGCCATAATGACTATCAAATCTCTCATTAGTTTGGGTAACTAATCTCTTACCATACTTAATTGTGACTAATCAATGTATACTGCATGTGAGGAAATCCTCCCCTCCACTTCTGACAACATACACATGCACTCTTGTGTGCATGCAAAAAAACCCAACTGGAAGAATAATTGTCACTTCAAAAAGAATATGAAATATCGAGACAGGAACAATATTTTTAAAAGACTAAAAATCCAGAAAACATAAAAATGTCTTCAACAATTTCCCAGCACAACCAGCCATTGCTCATATTTATCTGCACATCCTGACATTATCTTCAGAAGGTCCTTAAGAGTTTAGTCTTCCATTAGCTGAATATGTCATGTGAGACATGGATGTTTCTTAGTTCTTGTTTCTAGCTGTGCTTCTTGAAATTGCTTCTTGGGATTATTTTAATCTTATCAAAGCCTTCATACGTTTTGACTCAAACTGAAAAAGAAGAGGCTCCTTTAGCTCCCTAGCTTCCTCTAAGGAAAAAGTCCTACATGGCTGATCAGATAATAGTTGGATTACTCCTGAAAAAGCTGCTTATTCTGTTTATTGAGCACATGCACATTAAGTATTGGTCTTACTTCCTTCAGTCAGAACCAAAGTTCAAGAAGAATTTCACTCTTTAATATACAAAAATTTTAAAGAATAGCCAAATATAGTCTGAAAACTCATTCAATATCAGAAGCTGATTCACCCCTTTTTATCTGAAAATTTTCAGGGGAGGAGAGAGAGGGAGGGGGAGGGAGAGGGAGAGGAAGAGGGAGAGGGAGAGAGAGAGAGAGAGAGAGAGAGAGAGAGAGAGAGAGAGAGAGAGAGAGAGAGAGAGTGAGTATTGTGTGTATGTAGAACAATAACAGTATTTATACAGCACTGAATATTTACAAAGGGGCTTAAATATGGTAACTCATTAAAACTTCACAAAAATCTTTAAGGCAAGTACTACCGGGATCACTAACTATTTTACAGATGAGTAAACAAAGATAGAGTGAAGTTAAGAGTAGTTGAAAATCATATACGGCACAAAGAAATTAAAGGCTAGAGGAAAAGTGTGAGTATAAGCTAGAAGATAGGAAGAGATAAAAACAAATACTTCACTCCTTAATGCCATTCCCCTAATTCCCAGACACACAAGAGGAAAAATATTCCAACTCACATTGGAGTGATAGATTAAGCACAATTGGCTATATTTGAACTTCAACTACATTATACCCAGTAGCCTACCCCTAAGAAACTAATTCTCCTTCTTCCGATTATCAGTTATTGGACATTTGCTACATTGTCTCATGTGATGACCACGTATTTAAAATCAGCCAGAGTTAGGAATTCAGGTTAAGGGAAAAATCTTCAATCTTTATTCTTTTTGAGGTGAAGGGGGAGTGCAATAGCAACATGGCAGCTGCGACAGGAAACCAGACAGCAGAGGTGAAGGGGAATTGCAGGTGAAGGGGGGTCGCGATAGCAACGTGAGCAGCTGTGTCAAGAAACTAGGCAGCAGTCTCTCTTTCTGCTTCCCTTTCCACTCCTGCCTCCATCCATCAAAATCATCATTTCCTATACAACACATCAGGACTTGCACAAAGGGTGAGAGGGGGCCATTCTTTCTCCAAATATATATATATATATATAAAGAGGGAGCGAGAGAGAGAGAGAGAGAGAGAGAGAGAGAGAGAGAGAGAGAGAGAGAGAGAGAGAGAGAGTATGGTCCAATTACTATTTAGCCTCACGTGCTTGGGACCTCAGTGCATCAACTCGAGCCTCAGCCCATTACATATCCCCGCTTTCTTTTGTTTTAGAACACAGGTGGTCATGCCATCTCTGAATCCTCAGGGAAGTCAGAGCCCCCAAGGGGAGGTGATCACACCCTCCCTGACTTCTCAGGAAAGGAGGTGAAAGCACCGAAAAGGAAGTGATCATGCCTTCCCTGACTTCTCAGGAAGGGAGGTGAAAGCACTAAAAAGGAGATAATTACGTCCTCCCTGACATCTCAGGAAGGGAGATGAAAAGCACCAAAGGGAAGTGGGGGTTACTAGTGGGTTTCAGGGCTGAAGGGTCTTATTATGCACAAACCCATCAGCATGGGAGGTATTACACAAACACATAGAAATAATGCAGAGGCTATTAGTGATGACCTTCCCCACAGTCAGTGCAGGCTTGATGTAGTGTAACAAACATGAATTGTACATACAAGTAATGGTAATGGGCTGAGTCTCGAGTTGATGCACTGAGGTCCCAAGCACATGAGGCTAAAAATAGTAATTGGACCATACTCTATTAATATATATACTTAAAGAAAGAATGGCCCCCTCCCACTCTTTGTGCAACTCCTGATGTGTTGTGTAGGAAATGATGATTTTGGTGGGTGGAGGCAGGGAAGTGGAAAGGGAAGCGGAAAGAGAGACTGCTGGCTGATTTCTTGACACAGCTGCTCCCATTGCTATTGCGACCGCCCTTCACCTGCAATCCCCCTTCACCTCTGCTGTCTGGTTTCCTATTGTAGCTGCCCATGTTGCTATTGCAATCCCCCTTCACCTCAGAAAGAATAAAGATTGAAGATTTTTCCCTTAACCTGAATTCCTGAATCTGGCTGATTTTAAATGCGGTCATCACATTTGGCACCCAAGTGTGGGAACCAAGGACCCTATTTTTACTGAGGAAGTCTCCAGTGACCAGGAACTTAGGTGAGTATAATAGACAAACAGGGAACTTATTTTCTTAAAGACTAAACTTGGAACCTTTTTTGGTTGAAATGGGACAGATGCTAGCTAAAGATTCTCTATCCCCTACTCCAAACCCCCCACCCAGGAGTGGCACTATAGAAAGCATGCTTAACCTGATAGAAGATCAAGGGCTACTTATAACTTGGGAACAGATAGCTAGACTTCTGGGTACATTAAAACGCACCTCCCCTTGGTTCTTAGAAGAAGAGCAAATCTCTCCAGATAATTAGACATTAATTGGGCAACAGTTCTCCGCATATTACAATGAAAATGGTCCTCATTCAATTTCCATCGAGGCATTCTATTTATACAATATAATACAATTGGCTTTAAGAAACCATATAAGATATAAAAAAAGCTCTAAGAACAGCCAAATGGGGAAGCCTGAAATAAAGGAGGAAAATAACTAACAAATTAATGACCATATCCCCACAGGGCATGGAGACTTAAGTGAGGCTCAAGGGTGTGGTAAATCTGAGGCAGCTTCAGCCCCACCTAAGGAGCAGGTAATTGACTTTCCTCCATCAACTCTACCCTCTGGGATGGAGAGAGGACAAGTGGGGATGAGAGGGCAGTGACAGCACCAGCACCTCCCCTCCCCAGCAGCCAGCTGCTCCTATGACTAGATTGCAAAAGGGACTAATTAAGGCCAAGGCGGAAGGGAGAGATGTATCGGAATTTCAACATCACATTTTTCCTGTAATTCAACAGTTTAATTCTTCAGGTCAAGAAAGTAGAAAATATACTCCTTTTGACCTAGAAATCCTCAAAGACCCGAAAAAGGCTTGCACTCTTTATGGGGCTACATCAGCTTATGTTTAGATGTTATTACAAAATTTGGTTTTTGAAATCTTGACTTCTAAAGACTGGAAATCGATAGCAAGGGTATGCCTAGAACCTGGACAAAACTACTTGTGGCTTTCTGAATATAGTGAGCTCTGTAGGATACAAGTCCAACAAAACAGTCAAAGTGGAGATCACGCTGCAATCACCTATGACCTACTAACAGGTATAGGTTCCTATGCAGATGTTACAGTACAGATTAATTATTCTATAGCAGAATATGAGCAAATTGCTGCTAATGCTATCAAAGTGTGGGCTTCTTTCCACAATAAAGACGACAAGGGTGAGGCCTTCACAAAAATAACACAAGGGCCAAATCAACCCTTTGCTGACTTTGTGGGACATTTGCTGACAGCTATCACAAGAACTAATGGGGAAAATGAAGTAACAGACATTTTGATAAGGCAACTTGCTAAAGAAAATGCTAATGAGGTTTGCAGAAGAATTATACTAGGACTGCACAAGGATGCTCCTTTAGAGGAACTCATAAGACGCTGTGCCACAGTGGGCACAAATGCCTTTTATAGCCAGGCTCTGATGCAGACTTCCCAAAATCCAAACATGGGGAGACAGGTCTCTTTTGGCAATGGACTTCCAGAGAGACTCGTTAATGCTTTCAGTGTGGTAAAGTAGAGCATCTGAAAGCTCAATGTTGGTATAGAGAAGACAGGGTGAGAGAATAAAACTAAAAACCCCATGTCCAAAATGTAACCAAGGCTTTCACTGAGCCTCTGAATGTATATTGACCCAGAGAAATGAGAGGCAAGTCCCAGCTCCAAGGTATCAATCAAAAGATAGGTGGGGCATGATAGCAACTGAGGTTACACCCAGAGAGTCTTTAGAAATTCAGGACTCTGATGTCATCAACCAACAGAAAAGCAATCAGGATTACAGCTGGGGAGGTTACAGGCCTTCAAACAGAACAGGGCAGTGTCCAGTGCAAACAGCTCCACTATCTTTAGATAATCGCCAGGTGATGTGGAGAGATGCCGAAAGTGGTAAATAGAAGGGAATTAGATAGGTTAACTGCTTGGGGAAGAGGGTTTGCTTGTATTTTTATGGGAAAAGGAATCAGATGGGTGCCAATGAGCCTCAGCCCATTACAGTCTCATCATCTTCTTCAGGAACTTCTAATCAAATTATCACCACTTTTTTGAAGTGAAGATCACAGCTATCTTAGCTCTCATTACCATATGTTACCACTTAATCTGATCCACCATGCTCTCTGGAATCTGTGTTATATCTAACAAACAAACAAAAACTACTCTTCATGTAAAACTTATGTTTTGCCCATGGAAATCGAGTATATATTTTAATCTACCTATGTACACATGTAGTTTCTCCCTTTACTCCAAACAGAATGCAAATCCCTTGAGAATAGGGTTTTATTTCACTTTCATTTTTGTATTCTTACAACTTATCCCATGCTCAATAAATGGCAGTAAATTGAATTTAATATCTGGGGAATGGTGAATAAACAACTTTATACAGAATGAAGGAGTCATATAGAGGAAAAGTATGAAGTCTGATAAGTTAAAGACTAGACTGGGAAGGGCCTCAAATGTCAAATTAACAAGGTTATATATTGTCTGGAAGCAAAATTGATGGTTTTTCAAAGAGTCAACATGATAAAAATCATGTTTTAGAAAGATTAAGTTGGTGCTAAGGTGTAGAAGTTGATTGGACAAAGGAGAGACTGAAAAGCGGGCAGGACATTTGGGAGATAACCACAATAGTCTGGAGAAGATAAGTTCCTGAACTGGGATGCTTGGAGTGAGGGCATTGTTCTTCTTCATTGGCTAAAAGTGAAAACATAGATATGTGGGCATGCCCAGTAAACCTTTCAATACTGCAATAAATACAAAGATAATCTTTGATTTATAGCTATAGTTATTGTTTGGTTGTCTTTTTCTCACTCTCTCAGGTTACTTGATAGATCTGTAGCTATTATTTTCTGTTCATCCCACAATTTTTCTTCATTGGTCTGGTCCTCATTCTGCATTACTACTAAGTTTTTGTTTTAAGCACTCATTAGGTTCATTATGAAGTAGTTACCTGGGAATTCTGCCAATATTTTTTTCTATACAGATTCAACCCAAATGAGTCAACTTAAGTTTTCCCCCAGCAATGAAATTATAGAATCTCTGCTAATAACCCTTCCTTGCCACTTAAAAGAAAGATTATATGTAATGTTAATTAAAGAAATGAAGAATTTTGGAAAATGTCTGTAACATGGAAATGATACTTGTAGTGTCTACCCAATAGTTGATATAAGAATCAAATTAGATAACACATAGAAATCATTTTGAAAATCTTAAAGCATTCCATAAATATTAATTATCATGTTTCCCTTAATTAAACAGTGTGAATAGTTGAAGAAAATCATATACAATTTAACATTTAAGTCTTTCCATTACACAAAGGGGAATAAATGTTGTACTTAAAGTCCCAGAATCACAGACCTTATCAGTTAGAAGGAATCACAGTAGCAATCCCACCTATATCTTAAAATAATCTTTTCTATGATACTCAGTAAGTTGCCATCCAATCTTTGCTGGAATGAATTTCAGCCCATTCTATTCTTGTATAGCTCTAATTGTTAGCAAGGTTTTCGACATCAAACCTAAATTTTCTCTGCAATTTCTACCTACTGCCCCTTAATCTGCTCTTTGGAACCAAGAAAAATAAATCTAGTGCCTTCTCCACATGGAAACCCTTCATATATATTGAAGACAACTATAGCATTCCCCAAGTACCCTCTTCCCCTGGCTAAATATTCTCAGTATATTTACTGAATTCTCATATGACATGTACTCAATGCTTTTCACTATTGTGATTGCCCTTCTCTGACACTCTGCAACTTAGCAATATCCTTATTAATGTGACAATATCTTTAATTATGTAGTAATGAGAAATGAATACCATGTACCAGTTAATATATGATTTAAAGAGGGTAAAGTAGAACTAAGATCTCTTTATTATTAGAAATTATTTATGTCTCTCTTCAAGGAATCTAAGACTGTATTAGCTATTTGAAACTACCATAAGACTCACACTGAGCTCTAAATCCTGTAAAAGACCTGGAATTTTGCAAATTGTTGTTTAACCATGTCCCCCTATTACCTTACTTGTGAAATTGATTTTTTTGTACTCATGTGTAAAAATTTATATTTTTCCTGGGTGAAATTTATCATATTAAATTTAGCTCAGGGCTCTAAAGTCTTTGGGGATCCTGCCTTTATCATCCAAAATTTTAGCTATTCTTTCCAGATTTGTGATATCTGTAATTGTAATAATTCCACATATGCTTTTTCTTAAGTCTTTGATAAAAATGCCAAACAGTATTGTTCTTGACTCAATGAAAGCATGATGTGTGTGATATAAGATAGGAATGCAATAGAGACAAAGGAAATATTCCAATATTATTTAAGGAAACTTTAGAAATGAGATAATACATGTGAAAGAACTAGCCATAAACATGGCTCTCTTCAATAATGAGATGACTTAGAGTCCAGGGATCCTCAAACTACGGCCCACGGGCCAGATGCAGCAGCTGAGGACATTTATCCCCCTCAACCAGGGCTATGAAGTTTCTTTATTTAAAGGCCCACAAAACAAAGTTTTTGTTTTTACTATAATCCGGCCCTCCAACAGTCTGAGGGACAGTGAACTGGCCCCCTATTTAAAAAGTTTGAGGACTGCTGATTTAGACCAATTCCAATCATCTTCTGATGAAGAGAGACATCTACACCCAGAGAGAGGACTGTGGGAATTGAGTATGGTTCATAACATAGAATTTTCGCTCTTTTTGTTGTAATTTGCTTGCATTTTTATTTTCTTTCTCATTATTTCCAGTTTGATTTGATTTTTCTTGTGCAGCAAGATAATTGTATAAATATATATGCATACATTGGATTTAACATATATTTCTACCATGTTTGACATATATTGGACTACTTGCCATTTAGGGGAGGGGATGGGGGAAGATGGAGAAAATTGGAACACAAAGTTTTGCAAGGGTTAATATTAAAGAATTATCCATGCATATGTTTTTTTTTAATTAACAATTGAGTAAAATTTTATAATAAAATCTACAAATTCAAATGATATGATAATTCTGAGAGTGCTTTGAAATCTTTATAAAGCTGTATTCAAAATATATTAAAGATTATTACCTTAAATTGTTCTAGTATTTCTGATATGTAATGCCTTATCCCTCCTTTTGAAAGAGTTGATGGTGTGATTAAGCTTTGAGTAGACTCTGATGAGAGATTTCTTTCAAAATCAGAAATGAACTTTTGTGATTCCCATAGTATTTTACATTAAACATTGGTGCTATTTGCTATGAAAAACTGTCCTGTTAGATCAAAAAAATTTGTAGACATGAATGAATGTTCTCATGCATATGTTTTGAAAGTAAAAAGCTTTAATAAAAAAAGAAGAAGAAGAAGAAGAAGTAGCCATAAAAGAAAGTGGGATAAAATTTAGCAATAGTCTGCTATAGTACGGCTGGAATGCCAAGCTGTAAAGTTAGAGAAAGAGTTTTCTGCTAGTTATTAAAAAAAAAAAAAACATGGCAGAAATATGGTCAGATCTGTATATTGGAAAGATTATTTTCATACTTTATAAAAGGTAGATGACAGAGAGAAGGGATGAGACCATGGAGAATTACAACAGTTTAAATAATCGATGATGAGATATGGAAATGTGAATGGAAAAGAGGAAACAGACTTATGAGATAATGAAAGGATAGAATGACTAACTGATTCCACAGGAAAGATAAGGGAAATGAAAGAGTCAAAGATGACACTAAAATTTAATACTTAGTTGATGAAGATGAGCATGACATGATTCATAAGAAGAGATAAGTTGGAAAAGGGAAAAGTTTGTATGGAGAATATATTGAGTTTAATTTAAAATGCATTGATTTTGAGGTACCAGTGAAGTATCCAATCAAATGAATGTGACTAAACACAACTCAGGGGAGAGTTTGAAGATACACATGTAGATTTGGGCATCTGTTATACAGAGATAATGACTGAAATCAGAAGATTTGATGGTCATGCATAAGTATGTAGAGAAAGCAGAAAAGAGATAGGAATTTGGGTGGAAGGATATTGGGAAATCATAGTGATGATAAAGCACTGAATAAATTTGAAGAGTGAATACATAGGCAAAAATGAAGTCAGGAGAAAGCAGTCTTAAACATTGGCCAGTAAGTTTAGGATTGAATGAGTGATGATGAAGCACATTTGGTGGCAGCAAGAGTAAACTATTCTTTCTAGAAGTTTAATGGAGAAACCAATCAATCAACAAACAGTTGTTAAGCATGTGTGTGCAAGCATTGCGTTAAAAATACAAATACAAAAAAAAAAAAAAAAAAAAAAAAAAGGAGACAATCCCTGCCCCAAAGAAGGTTACAGTCTATTAGAAATTATGAGAAAGGAAACAAGTGACAAGAAATATAAGATTATAACTTGATAAGCTGATAAAGTGAGTGAACCATATTTTTAAGTCTAGATAGAATAAGTGACTTGTTAAAAAAAATTCCCCCAACACTCAATAATCTGCTTTATTACACTTCTTTGCTCTATTACTGATTAATAATTTATCTGATCAAGTTTATTTCCACCTTGCATCTTGTTTTCCCACTCCATAAAAATTGTTTTCTAATGTCAGGATCCATGAGGGATGACAAACTTCTGGGATATAATAATCTGAACTTTGTGATTCTCAGTAGACTATGCCCCAGAAAGTCACTCATTGGTTTCTTATTACACATATATAATTTTCTGTCTGGGAATGTTATTGCCTTAGTCTTCACTATTCAGTTCTGTGTATTAGCTTCTACGTTCTGTGTATTGTCTTCACATTCCTTATACTCATTTTTCTCTAATCTTCTATTCTATCTTTGACTCTGGGATTATGGATCTTCCTTAGTTTTGAACTATTTGCTGAGGTCAATATTATTCTTCATTTTAGACCTCCATCTTTGATTCTTTATTGCTAGCTTTTAACAACCCATCAAGTGAAAACTACCTTGACACTCAAATTAAAATTATATATAACAAATTTAACATGAGGAGGGTAAGAGAAGGCAGGGGATTTATTTAATGCCTTGAAGGATTATTACTATAATTTTACAATTTCTTCATTTCATGATAAAATTGCAATGAACTTCAGATAAATTCTTCTATCTCTTTAATGATAAAGAACAATTCAAGTAATTTACAACCAAATTGAAGTTATGTCTCATGATCAAAATCATCACTTGATTCAGAGTAAATTAAAATATATAGGATATATAGGAAATATATAGGAATGGTCAGTTCATTTAAAAGAAATATTCTTCTTTAAGAATGGCACAAACCAATAATTCTGATTTCTACTGGCTCAAAGTTCTCAGTCCTTGCAATGACCTACATCTTTTCCTCTAGGTTTTTAAATCAATACAGAGGAGACTAAACTGATGTGGGAATTAGCCAACATAGTCTGTCACAGATCTGTCTATCTGTTCACTCAGAGAATGCTATTATTGGTGTGAGCTACCATGTGTAAAAGAGAGGACACACTTGAGACAGCTCTGCTTGGATCTGATATCAGATCTTGTTCTTCTGGAATAATAAACTTTTTTTTTAAAGATCAATTCTGATTGTCCAGAGATACACCCTAAAATAGATTGAAGTTACATGATATTCCAAAGAATAAAAGAATTTTTCCCTAAATAAATGATGAAAATGGTTGCTGAAGGCAAGAAGAAGAAGTAAAGGAGAGTTGGTGAATAAAAAGAAAGAGGATTTTTTTTTAACCAACTCTAAATTACTTCCAGTTGTTTTAAATGTCCTGGGAGATAAGACTTAGAAAAGCACTGCTGATGGTGGTACACAAGGATAGCACTTGGGGTTTGGCACAGATGTCCAAGTTATGCTTTCAATTTGAGGGTAAATTTGTTTTTAGGAAAATGACTTTGAGATACTTATACATAATTGGATGAATTGTGGTCAAGGACAGTTTTTGTTGTTGTCAGAGGTTTAGAGCATTAAATCCAGCTGACAAATCTATCTTTAAAAAAGGACTTAAGCCTATATTCCAAGCTTCATGGGCCAAGAACTATCTTCTTAGGATTTTAGAATAGCACATACTGGCATTAATATGTCATGGATTTAAATATTAGCGATTATCAAAACCAACTATTGGACATTTTCAAATGGATGTTTTACAGGTCTCTCAAACTTATCAAATACAAAACAGAAGTTATGTCTTCTCTCCTCCTCACTCTGCCTTTAATCCATCTTTTAGAGTTCTCTAATACTGTTAAAGTCAATGAAGTCACCCAAACTTATAAACTCAGTTGTATCCTCAGCTCCTGACTTTCCCTCTATGCATCTTCTATATAGCTGGCAAAAATGATTTTTTTTAAAACTAAAGTTAGGATTTATCACATTAAATACATACAGAGACAAACACACAACCTTTGTCCTGATAAAAGAAAGTCCAGTGCTTCCTAAACTCTGCTATTTGATGTATAAATTTCTTCAAAACCAAGATCTTCAGTTTTCTTACATATCACTCTTTTCCTTAAACTCTGAAATCTTAACCAAATTGGTGGTTCAGCTCTTTCCATACAATACCATCTCAAATCTCTGTGCCTTTGTTCTAGCTTCCTTACAATTTGAGATGACAGTATTCTGCCTCCCCAAAGTACCTTGTATTCACCTTCTGTATGCATTATATATATATATGTATACATACACACACACTTATATAGGTTCATACAATCTCTCACTAACTGTAAGCTTTTTGAGGGTAGGGACTTTTCCACATTTTTCTTTATATTCTTGATCCTTATCATAATATCTGGCAGATGGTACAAACACTTACTGAATGCTTGTTAGTCGATAAATTAACTTATAATAAAATGAACTTGACTGGTGGCTTTACATTTACTTAAAGATATAAATGAAATCCATGAAAGTTTTTTTTTAAATCAAACTGATCAAAACTGCATGAATAATTCACAAAGAAATGTTCTTTAAATTTGCAATATCCAAATTACCTAAAAGTAAATATTACTAAGGTTGAAATGATAGTTTTGAATCTTTCAAGGATCATTTGGCTTTTAGGGTTTGTTTGTTTGTTTGTTTTTTCATTAGAAACCATCCATTTAACTTTCCCCCAATTTTTTTTTTAATTTTCTAACTTTCTTTTAGATTTTGTCTTTCTCCACCAGAATAAAACTGTAAGGTCCTTGAAGTCAGGGGCTGTTTTGCTTGCTTATATTTATATTCCTAGTCCTTGGTATAGTCACAGCTGGCACAGAATGAAGAGTAAATACATTAATTCCTTTCTTCCATCCTTCCTTCCATTCTATGTCACAAATGTTGGTCATCTCTATGCTAATATCACTACATCTCTAATTAGTTTTCATTACCATTTTCTTTTGAAAATTCAAAAAATATTTTTGGAATAAGCAGGAATCATTTTACTGAATAATAATAAAGACAGATATTAGGTACATACCACCAGATTTGTTTAATGTAACCAAAAATGACTTACTTCCAGGCAGAGGCTATGAAATGTTTAAGATTCAAGAAAGGACTCAACAATTTGAAACTATGCTCAAAAAATTATCAAACTGTGCATACCCTTTGATCTAGCAGTATTACTGCTGAGCTTATATCCCAAAGAGATTTTAAAGGAGGGAAAGGAACCCACATGTGCAAAAATATTTGTGGCAGCTTTTTTCATAGTGTCTAGAAACTGAAAACTGAATTGATGCCCATCAAATGGAGAATGTCTGAATAAATTATGGTATGTGAATGTTTTGGAATGTTATTGTTCTGTAAGAAATGACCAACAGGATAATTTCAGAGAGACCTGAAGAGATTTACATGAACGGATGCTAAGTGAAGTGAGTAGAACCAAGAGATCATTGTACAGGACTACAGGCAACAACAGGACTATAGGATGATCAATTCTGATGGATATGGCTTTCTTCAACAATGAATTGATTCAGGCCAGTTCCAATTGTTCAGTAATGAAGAGAGTCATCTACATCAAGGGAGAAGACTGTGGAAACTGAGGGTGGCCAGCAACATAGCATTTTCACTCTTTGTGTTGTTGTTTGCTTGCAATTTTGTTTTCCTTCTCAAGTTTTTTTATTTTGTAGATCTGACTTTTCTTGTGCAAGATAACTGTATGGATATGTATACATATATTGAATTTAATATATATTTTAGCATGTATCGGAATGCCTGTCATCTAAGGAGGGAGTAGCGAGAAGGAGGGGAAAATCTGGAACAGAAAGTTCTATAAGGGTCAGTGTTGAAAAATTATTCATGCATATGTTTTATAAATAAAAAAACTATATTTTTTTTAAAAAAAAGAATGGACTCAAAAAGAAGCATTCAACAAATGGCTGAGTTATGCAAATCTGTTTAAAGAAATGTAAGTTCATGATGAAGACTTATTCAATTACAAATAGCTATTATTTTATTTGACTGTGTGCTAGTCCCCAGAATGTTTCACACATAATAATGAGAACACTGACTTGTTCTAGAATGGTTTCCATCTGAACTCCATGAAAAAATAGGAGACTTAGATCATCATTAATAATAGTTAACATTTATATGGTCTTTTAAGGTTTATAAATGCTTTATGTACATTTTCTCATTTAATATTCATACCTCTGATAATTATGATAGATAATATTATTTCTATTATCTAGGTAAGGAAACTAAGGATCAGAGTGACTTTTTCAAAATTAAAAGCTCTGTATAAGAAGGTAGCATTTGATAGAAAAGAGAAATCCATAGAGTGGTAAATATGGAGACAGAAGAATGATTTTTTTCCTGTGACCTTTACCTCAGAATGCTTTTAGGGGAAAAAAAAATGTTGTCCCTAGGAGATAAAAGGATAGTAAAGAAGGAAAACTTGTTTCATATTTTAAAATAAAATAAAATGAAGCCCAATCAAACTCATAAAACCTTTGGATAAAAAAGTGAGATAATTATTTGTAAAAGTGCTTTGATATCTTTAGAAATAGAGGGAGATATAATAAATGCCATAGGGATAAATCAATGATTATTTTTTGTTAATTTTTAACTTAGAGTTTAGGTAAATACAAGAGACAGGTACAATAAGCAAAACTGGAGAGAAGATGAACATAGGATGGTATGTGTTTCTCCATTCTTTAACACTAGAATAAACTATCACAGGATTAGCTAGAACCTGTTCTATTTTGGGTCCAAATTAAAGCATTTTAAGATGTGACACTTAATAGCCTAATGAGCTGTCTCATTTGCTTTTCCAGAGTCCCACATAAGACACAGTGACCCTACATTAATTCTTTGTCAATAAAGAGATCCGCATCAACTCCTTCCATTACAAACAGGCTCATAAAATACTTGCTTTATGTAACTCTTTAAGTAGATCAAATGATGAGAGACCAGTCTTCCTTCATTCAGGGAAAAAAAAACCCACAAAAACAATCAACAGCTTTCTAACAACCACAGTCAGCATCATTTGGGAAAATAATTAATTTGCTAATTACATAAGGAATCTATGAAGTTTGCTGGTGCTAGTAGTGGAGATCTGTTCAATTTAGGACAGAAATCTTTGGAGTCTAAAGAACAGAAACAACATAGAAACCATATGAAGATGGCTCACTAATATTGTCTCAATTACATTACACTTTAGTAATCACCTCTTTAGATGTAATGTGTAAGTAATATTTTAAAAACAATGATTGTACTGCCAGGAAATTAAAAAATTTTACTCTTTAAAAAAAAGTAGTTTTAACACCTATCTCCAAAACCATATGCTCTTTATAAGAAAACAGGATATAAAACTAGATGTTTTACAGCAAAGTGAAAAAGAGATATCACTAGAATGAATACTGAAAAAGACTTCTATCAAAACATCTGGTAAACACAAGTCAGCTTGAACTTAGCTTGTGATATGAACATTTTTGCAATTTTTTTTTTCAACTTGATTAAATAACTATGGAGTCAAGTTGCTGTTTTTCCCCCAAGAGAAATACAAAATACTAATGTGTACTTTTATTTTTGTTATGACATTCATTTTGTTGCCTTCATGCAACATACTATATCAGCCACCTTCAGCAAGATGTTTTTGAAGACTTGTCATGAGAGAACAGTTAAAAATATCATCCAGAGCAGTTTCTGCTACTGACAGTTAATAATAAGCATTGGACAAATTAAACACCAAAGAATCACAGAATACCAGAATTTGAGCACTCGAAGGAACCTCAGCAGATATCTGGCACAATGTACCTCAAAGGTTGAAGACTTCTATACATTATCTCCAGAGGTAGACCTTTCAATTTTGGGATATCTCTAATTGTCAAGAAGTTTTTCATAGAATTATAAAATGTCAGAGTTGGAAGGAAATTCGGGGATCATCTTGAACAGAAAGCTCCTCTATAATATAATGGACAAGTGCTCATATAATCTTTTAAGACTTCCAGTGAAGGGAAACCTTTTCCTTATAGTGAAACTCAAAATACCTCTTGACAACTATCCTCTGAAGTCAAACAGAATAAGTCTAGAGACATGGGTTGCCATCCATCCTCTGACACTTTGTAACCTTGGGCAAGAGGTTTAAGCTGAATCTGTTTCTTCAGCAATAATACAACAGCAGTTGGGGGAGTCGGAGAAGAAGCATACCTTATTATATAAAGGGATATAAAGAAAATCAACTGAAAAAAGGCCTATAAAGTAATCTGTAAATCTGAAGATATTAAACAAATGTCAACTATTATTACTATCAAAGAACACCTAGGTTTGTTTTGAAGTTTTTAAGTCTGAACTACATCTTAAAAATGATTTTATTTGAACTTTCAAATGCCAAAATCACACAATGAGGAAAGGACCCTCTGAAGCCCTTTCAAATTCTCCTCTAAATAATCAGAAAACCATTTCAGAATTGATCTAGGAACAGGGAAGCCGTTTACTGCATCACTACAGGAAAGATTTGTCTTACTGGGATGGAAAAGGAATAAAGTCAAATAGCAGCAGCAGCAACAGCAGCAGCCAGCTTGCATCAAGGCTCCAAGCATGGGGAAATCCACCAGTGAGACTTCACCTTCCTACAAATCAGTGGTCCCCTAGAAAACAATGATACCAGCAAGACCCCCAGCTCAGCAACCCTACCCCCAGCATAAGCAACTAAAGAAGCCTTGATTCCACTGCTGATCCGTAGTGAAGCTCCACTTCAGGACTGGCCAACAGTGAGAATATTAATTGCTTATGAGTAGGCTGAGTCAATACAATGTCAATGACAATTCTACCTAAATAAATCTATCTATTCATTGTCATACCAATCAAATTCTAAAAAAAGAATATAACAAAATTAGTCTAGAAAAACAAAAGCTTAAAAAGGAGGGAATCAATTAAAAAAAAATCAAAAGGAGGTAGTCTAGCCATAGCAGATTTTAAATTTTATTATAAAGCAGTAATTATCAAAACAATTTGATACTGGCTAAGAAACAGAATGGTTGATCAGGCAATTTTCAGACAAATAAATCTAAGCTATATATTATCCACATATGAAAAAAAATGCTCTAAATCACTATTGATTAGAGAAATATAAATTAAAATTACTCTGAGGTAGTATTTCACACTTATCAAATTGAATAATATGACAAAAAAGGAAAATGCTAGATGTTGGAAGGGATATGGGAAAATCAGCTTACTACATTATTAGTGGAGTCGTGGACTAATCCAACCATTCTGAAAAGCAATTTGGAACTATGCCCAGAGGGCTATCAAACTTATTATCCTGAAAAGCTTTGTATCTGAATATTATATGTATGTACCCTTTGATCCAGCAATACCATTGCTATGCTTTTATCCCAAAGACATCTCTCAAAAAGGGGAGGAGGGGGGGAGATTTATTTGCATAAAATATTTATAGCAGCTCTTTTTGTGGTGCCTCAGAATAGGAAATCAAAGGAATACCCATCAATTGGGGAATAACCGATAAATTGTGGTATATAATTACAATGAAATATTATTGTACTATAGGAAATGATAGGCATTATGATACCAGAAAACTTGGAAAGACTTACATGAACTAATGCATAGGAAGTGAACAGAACCAGGAATATGTTCTACATGATAACAACAATACTATTTAATGAATGTTTAAAACTGATTTACTTGATAAGATAAAATAGAAATAATGTAGTCATTAAGGTACTTATAGCTTAAGATAAGTAGAATAAAATCATTTAAAATGCAATTTTAAATTTTTTTATAAAATTAATTTTTTAATCACCTTTTATACTTTGATTTTTAACTTTGGTTTTTTTAAAAAACGGTGTTTTGAATAGTTCCAAATGATTACATCAATCAGATAGGGCCCATATAAATAAGGCAAACCTAACTAGAAACTTTTGGGCCTTAATAGTTTAATAATATCTGTAAGGAGCAGCTAGATGGTGCAGTAGATAGAGCATCAGCCCTGAAGTCCGGAGGATCTGAGTTCAAATCTGATCTCACACACTTAATACTTCCTAGCTGTGTGACCCTGGCCAAGTCACTTAACCCCAATTGCCTCAGCAATAATAATAATAATAATAATAATAATATTCAGTACTACATTTATCCCTTCCATATCAAGGGGATTAGGGAAGTAGCACCTCTGCAATTTGAAAAATTCACATAAAATGCTTTGGTCCTTCCTTCATATTAGAAATTGAATCTGAATTATTAAAGTATTAAAAGATAAAATATATTGATATTATATGATCCTATACATATATCTCTTGAATTTCTGAATTTCTAAACTTTTTCTGTGTCATCTGCTGGCCTTTGGTGTCATCTATAGCTTACGCTAAACTTGCCCTGAAAACTTTCACTTAAATTTTTATGCTAACCCATGATATACTGGAAGTGCTATGGTATGTAATACCAGTCAATATGACCACTAAGTTGTCTAAACATAAAGCTGTAATGCATATAGGTCTATTTCTCACAAATGATGGTCATCATTGGGCAACTTTTTTGGACACAGAAAATTGAGCTTGGCTGCAGAGATTCAGATTTTTTTTAGAATAATCTGCGTGACTTACATCTCCTCTTTGGTATACTCTGAGTATAACACATAACACAGAACCTGGCCATTGTCCCAAAGACAGACACCCAGAGTAATGTAGCAAGGTCATATGAGTTTCTGAATACCTTGCCTAGAATGCCAGAACTCATAGCCACACCAAACATAAATATAGAAATAAATGGGAAGGAAAGCTCTAGGCCATAAAAGCAGGTTTCCTAGAACCTTAATTAATCATTCATTTCCAAGTTCTCCCAAACCCTGTTCTGTGAACCATACAAAAAATGGACTAAACTATATTATAACTAATACTAACCATAATGACCTACCTAACTTAAGTACCATCCTTTCCTTAATTCAAGAAGTTCTTAGAGAATTCTGATTCAAACTCTATTCAGACTATTCACTAGTGGTATCTTTACTACTGAAACTTCACAGGGAGGCCTGCATCATCCCTAGATCCAGACTACAGTGTTCTCAAGACTGGCTCTTATCACAGCTACCTCAAACTGTCAACTCTTTCCTCTTTCCTAAACTCAATCCTTTACTTCTTTACTGGTTCTGTTCCTGTCATTCTCCAGATTTCTCCATCATACTCCAAAAATCTTTTCATTTCCAAACTTGCATCCTTCTAACCCTGGCCTTCTCCTCTAATGAATTTTATGAAGAGCCTCCATTTTGTTTCTTTTTTTTTTTTTAAATAACTTTTTATTGGTAGAATGCATGCCAGGGTAATTTTTTTACAGCATTATCCCTTGCATTCACTTCTGTTCCGATTTTTCCCCTCCCTCCCTCCACCCCCTCCCCAGATGGCAAGCAGTCCTTTACATGTTGAATAAGTTACAGTATATCCTAGATACAATATATGTGTGCAGAACTGAACAGTTTTCTTGTTACACAGGGAGAATTGGATTCAGAAGGTATAAATAACCCGGGAAGAAAAACAAAAATGCAGATAGTTCACATTCGTTTCCCTGTGTTCCTTCTTTGGGTGTAGCTGCTTCTGTCCATCTTTGATCAATTAAAGCTCTCTTTATCGAAGAGATCCACTTCCATCAGAATACATCCTCAAACAGTATCATTATTGAGGTATATAATGATCTCCTGGTTCTGCTCATTTCACTTAGCATCAATTCATGTAAGTAAGAGCCTCCATTTTGCAGAAATGCCCAGAACTTTTCTCCTGCCCCTATTACTAATTTTCCTGACTTTTCCTACTCTTTTATGTCCCCCATCTTTTAATTTTTACCGTTGTATGTTATAATCACCCTTATGGCTTTGTTTTTGCTTGTATTTCTATTCCTACACATTCTATTCCTCCAAGCCATAATTTTTTCCTTCCTATTTTTTTTCTTTGACTTGATAGGATTTGATATTAATACCTCTTCCAAAGTTGCAAGCTGAGTGAGAGTCTTGAAGAATGTTGAGCCTCCCTCAACAAAGGAAACAAGAAGGGAAGTCAGAGTCTGGAGAAGGGCATGCCCAAACTAGGGAAATAATTCTGTGATCTCAAGGACAGGCAACCAGTTGGCATGAGGAGCCTAACAATACTTTGCAACACAGACACACACACAGACACACACAGACACAGACACACACACACAGACACACACACACACACAGACATGGTAGCAACAGTATCTTCAGGCCGGAATTTGAGTACGGGAAAGAACATGCCTGAAAGCATTTTCTGTTTTTAAGCCTGACATAAACCAGTAGTATCTGTAAGCTTCCTAATTATTCTCTTTATATTCTCTATGTCAAGCACAGTAGGAATACACAAAAGATACATTTAGAAATGACCTTAAATGAGATATGAGGGGAGCATCCATGCCGTTTCTATTCACATGACTGTTATTACGCAGAACTAGGATTAAATCATATGTGGTGGTCTATTCTTCTACAATTTTCATTTAAGAGGAGAGATCAGATAAGATGGTGCAATGGATACAGAAGTGGGCATGGAGTCAGGAAGACTTTAGTTTGAAACTAGACTTAGATATTTCTTAGCTTTGTGATCCTAGTCAAGTCACCAACCTCTATCTGCCTCAGTTTCTTCAGTTGTAAAATGAAGATAATAATAGCACCTACCTCATTGTTGTGAGAAACAAATGAAGTAATATTTGTAAAATGCTTAGCATAGCACCTGACATATAGCAGGTACTATTTAGATGCTGAGTATGTTCCCTTTCCTTCAAGTGGAAAAATGGATAAATGAACCAGGACAGAATTGTAGAGAAAAAAAAAGTCACAAAATGGTAGGGAGATGTAAGTAGATCTGGAGGGAGTTTTTGGAGTGATATACCAAAACTTTTTAAACTGTGGGCTATGATCCCACATAACTGATGTGGGAGTCATGAAATTAGGGTTTGTTATCAGTAAATGTGTGATTTTTATACCTAATTAATATACCTATATACCTAGGGTCATGTAAAAAATTCTAAGGTAAAAAGAGGTCATGAATGGAAAAAGTTTAAGAAGCCCTACAATACATCACATAGAGGCTGAGGCAAATCCTTTATTGCCTATTTCATTGATTTTCTATCCCCCTGAAACATTCTCATGAGGTGTGTGTGTGTGTGTGTGTGTGTGTGTGTGTGTGTGTAAGGGGGAGGGGTGTTCAGGGAGTAGGGAAAGGGAAGCAAAATATAGGACCTGGCATAACTGCCACAATTTGCTTTCCCCTAGGGTTGATTTTATCCACTCTTTCAAGTAGTGAGATAGTGAGAAATAAGTAGATAACAATGTGCCAGTTCTGAGGACTATTACTACCTCGAAAAAGATCCCAACAAAGCAGGAAAATTAGGGGAACTTAGGAATGTAGAGAAAATCTTTAGAACAAATACAAACTTCTCAGTCAATAAATTATTAAGTTCCTACTATGTATCAGGCACTGTGCTTCTCAGTTAAATATAGGGTCTTCTTCAATTTGGTTCCAACTAGCTTCCAGGCTTATTTCATATTATTTCCCCTTCACCTACTCTATATTCCTGCCAAAACAGAATTTTAAACTTCCTTCTCCTCCCCAAACTCAACACTATTTGCTCTTTGTGTGCAGTCATGCCACCTGTTCCTTACTGAAGGATATACTTTGCAGAATATCTATAATCTTTCAAGGTTGAGTTCCAAACTGCCAGCTTTGGGCCATTAGGTCTTCTTTGATCTACCCAGTTGTCTATGTGCATTCTCTGAAACACTGTAAGTGCAGAATGTAGGATTTAGGAACAAAATTTTTTGTCCTGAGGAAGGTGGGATGGGTGGGGCAGGAGAGATAATATAACAGAAATCAATGCAAGGTGTGTGCACCTAATAATTTCAGAGTGAGGTGAGAAATGAGTTTGAGGTTCAGGAAAGACACCTTTCCTGCCATCAGAAGATGGCAGGCACTTCTATAATGGGCAATGCAGAAGCTAGTGCTCTCCTGACATGGGGAACCACCAATGAAAAGACATTTTCAGAAGAGGTACTTTTTTTTTTTTTAATTACAGTTTTCCTGGGTTACAGCCTTCATCTTTGCATCCCTAGAGAGAAAAGTCATGCTAGGTATATAGTGTCCTTTAATAAAGGTTTGTTCAACATAACTGAGACAGAATTGTTTGGGGTAAGGTGGGCATGTGGGGAAGTGACCTTGAGAATTTCTATTTCCTCTGGATATTTTTCATTTTCTTTCTCCTCTTTCTCTTTAGTTATTTTATATCTATTCGTATATTTATGTTGGTCTCTTTACTGCTGTTCTCTATTACTTCTTGTCCCATTTCCTTAACAAAGAAATTTGTAGACATCATCTACACTGCCATCAAAGCAAAGCCATTTTCATACCAATAATACTTTTACAGGTGGTGCACACAATAAAAAGGAATAAGAATCTAATGTAACTGTATTTTTTAAAAAAGACTATATATAGATGATAACCAGTCAGATGGAGTAAAGGCAACTTTTAATTTTAATTTGAAATTTCAATAAAATTTTTAATCGTCATTTTAATGACAAAATTTTAAAATAAATTTTCAATGACATAATATAGTTCTGTTCATCACTAGGTAATAACAGCAGACAAACCAACCAGGCATACAGCATTAAAGCAAGTGGTTGATTTTTCACTTGCTAATAGAAGAGGCTAAAAATGCAAGATGCTATAAATAACAGTTGCAGCCAGAAATAAGGGGATAGTTTCTGCATTTGTGCCCCAAGAAAGTCACAATGGGGCTTTCACTTATCAAACTATTGGGTATACTTGTTCCAACAAATAGCAGCAATTTAAAGTGAAAATGTACATTTTTATGTTTTAAGCAAACATAAAGCTGTTGTTCCTAAGGAATGGCCTGAGCTGGCTATGATTACTTCATTGCTGCCTATTCACATGTGCAAACACCTGAACTATGTTAACCTTTCTGCTTTTGCTTCAAGCAAAACATGGATATGAGCTATAAATCAATTGATTCTGAAAGATATTTAACTTTTAAAGTAAAAATGATCACCTCTCCAATAATAATGGGATCCTTAAATGTAAAATTCTACTCTCTGGGCAAAGAAATTTAATTACTCTAAAAAGAGTTAGAACAAAATTCCAAATCTTAAAGCATGGCTAAAGTCTATATCAAGAATATGAAAAATAGTTTTTACAATACCTAGCTCAGTGTCTTGATGAAAATTCAATTTATATTCATATCATATTAAAGCGTCTCCCACTGCAATGGTGTCCTTCTAACATAGACTTGTTGTAAAACAAGGAGATATTATTTTGGAAAAAACTATTAGGTTATTACTACTAGATATTAAACCAGAAGTTTTTCTTTTCCTTCATCAGAGGTCCATGTATTAATAACTTTGCAAGTTGAGTTTAAAAATTACACACCACTCATCATAAATAATATCATTTTGTTGCTCAGTTATGTTTGACACTTCATAACTCCATTAAGAGTTTTCTTTGCAAAGATATTGACATGGTTTGCCATTTTCTTCACCAGCTCATTTTATAGATGAGGAAATTGAGATAAATAGCTGGTAAGTGTTTGAGGCTGAACTTGAATTCTGTTATTTTTCTGACTCCAGACCTAGCTTCCTATCCCTTGCTCCATCTAGCTTCCCCAAATAGTGCTATGTATAACTTTAAACAAACAGCCTTCTTTCTCCTTGATCTATTCCTTCTCCTACCCTCTCTCCTGTCTCCCCATCAAGAAAGGTTACAACATGTTTAGGAAACACTTAACATTCTGGCTATAATGTTATTTACCAATAGGATTAATTAGAAGGATATTCTTTAAAGAGATCCTAATTTCATTTTAAATTAAAAAATAAACAATAATTCATAGATGAATGGTAAAGGAAAAAAATGATTTTTCTATCACAATGATATGCTAGTCAAAAGCTTTATAGCATTCAGAATGTGCATTCAAGAAACACCAGGATGAGTTTTTATCTTTCATCCCATAATAGAATAAGACAATAAAAACAAAACATGAAAACACAAGTGAGTCAGATAACACAATATTGTATAAATAATACAATGCTTTTGCTATGAAGAGTCATGATAAAAAAAACTTCATTGTTTTTAATCACTAAGAACATGAAGTTGTCAATCACCACTCTAAAAATATGGTATTATCACCTCATTCTTCTGAAATGATTAACAAGATTCAGTGCATTGTTCTGATTTCATTAAGTTACAAAATATACATAACATAAAACATACATTATACTTAGATTGAACATAATTTAATTATATGGAAAAAATGCTCTTATCAGAATTATTGTCAGCAAACTAACTCCTCAGTTTCAGGTTTCAGGAATTACTAAATTGATATAGATTTTACAGCACTGGAATGAAATATCATGTTTGGGGAATTTGATTCTTAATATCATACTGAACTTTTTTTTTTCCTCTCTGCAATGCTTCTCTATTTCAGAATCTACGAAATGTATTCAAGGTTTAAAGGATAAGCAATGTTCTAAAATGGAACTAATGTTTTGTAAAGGCTAATATGAATGCAGTTTTCCCTGTAACTATTTTTACAGGCAATTTTCTTCCATATAAAATATTTCCCTTAAATAACAGTAAAATAAAGAGCTTTACTAAGAAGTCACAAGATGATATTAGCCTAAGTTTTAATGCTGGACTTGGGAGCTAAAGGCCCAATATTTGAGGACTTGTTCTGCTATATACTAACAATGCAATATTAAGCAAATTATTAAAACTATGTAAGTTTGCATTTCCATGCTTTTAAAATGAAGGAGCAACATTAGGTGATCCTGAATCATGAAATGGACAGAGAAAACTCACATATTCTGAAAGCAGACAGAAAGAGCAACAAACCAGGAATTGCTAAGTTTACAATCATTTATCTATTAAATACAGTTAGAATTCCCTAGGAAAGCTAAGTGGCTTGATTTTCTTGATAAGCAAGGCTTATAAAAAGGATTAGAGAGAAGGGCCAGCCTCATGTTAAAGCTGTCATCACTACTGTATCTGGCAAAAGGATTTGTCCTTAAATTTCTGTGATAATGTGACATATGCAACCAAAAATAATTTGAGGTCCTTTACTCACCAAACTTCATATTCCTAGTACAGAACCAGTAAGTAATTTAGACTTTGATGTTATTTGACAAGAATTGCTGAGAACTGAGAAAGCAGTTCAGCAGAAATTAGACTTGGGTTAACATCTTTACTGGATTTGAGCTCCATAATAATGTCATTTTTGTTTTCCCACTGTCCTGCCAATTAAAATAAGAGCACTTTGAAGGCAGGAATGGTGTTTTTGTCTTAATTTGTATCCCTAGAGTCCAGCACAGTTCCTAGTGCATAGTAATTATTCAGTAGATGCATATTTGTGATGACAAAAATAGGATATTCTATGTTAAATAGAACTACTGATTGTTCATTCACATCTATAACATGGATCCAAATTTACCTTTTCATTTTATTATCTTCTTACAGCCTACATTTCAGATACATTAGGTTAATCTGCTTTATCCTGTTCATTCTTCTTATCCCCCTGTGTTAAGGACCATGCCTAAGTGAAGGGGCAGGTCAATTCTCTGAGAGCTTCCACAGCTGTGGATTATAACATCTGCAGGAGTTGCAAAGCAGCCTTTACTGGCATAGGTGTTGCTTGTGGACTGGGTATGAAATAAATTGGAGGCAGAGGGAAGAGAGGGGAGATCAGATAATGCAACTGCCTCTCAGTGGAGAGGTCAGAGAACAGCAATTGCCTCTCAGTCTCCTTGTATCACCATGATCCTCTCAGATGAAGAGATCCATTCTACAGGTCTGAGTAAGACCTCCAGCAGCTACTGGCAGGTGGCTCCTGAATCACAACACCCCTGAATGAGAACATCACTTCCATCAGATGCTAGTATTCTCTTCACCTGAGAACAAACTCAGATGCCACTTACACTATGAAGCCTTTCCTGGATACCTTTCTCTACCTCATGCCAAACTAGTATGAAACCTATCTGGACTTGTCCTTTGCATTTATCTGTCTCTGTCTCTCTTTTCTTTTCCACAAAAGTATATGTGTATCCCCCATTATACTGCCAACTTTTTGACATAAGGATACCTCTCAGTCCTTTCTGCAACTCCAGCACTTTGCACAAGGTAGTATGTACTTTGAATACAGAAAGAATTTAATGAACTTTGGAACTGAATTCCTTATCTACTGCTTAATAATAGCACTGCATATAAATTTATATTCTTGTCCCACAAAAGGTTAAAGAGAAATACATTTTCCCCACTAAAATATGCTCCAACCCATAAAGATTCAATAGGAGTGAGTTAATTTTTATTTCACTAAGAGATTGAATTTTAAAATTGGAAAAAACCCTAGAGATCACTTAATTTAATCAGAAAGCATTCCTGTTTTTGTTGTTTAACTGGAAGGCCCATGAAAGTGGTAAGACTCTGGAGAGCAAAAGAAATTACTGGAATCTTTTTTTTTTTTTAACCTCAGTGGGCTATGATGTTTACAAAGAAAAGCTAATTAATAGGCATAATTTTAGCTTTTCCCCTTACTAGTTGGTTAAATTGGACAAATCAATTAAAATCTGTTTTGCAGTTTCTTCTTTCATACCGCTTCAGGATCTTAGGGAAGATCAAATGAGCTAATGTATGTAAAGTGCTATAGACACATCAGAATTTATTAATATCAATTCTAGGAAATATCTGTTCTGATGAATGGAATGATGATTTGGTCATTGAAGTCCCTTCTAGCTCTTAAATTGCATGATTCTGGTTGATAATTATTTAGCCAGTTATATAGATTTTTTTAAATCAGGAGAAAAAAAATGTTTCTTATTTGAGACTTTCATATTCAAATAGAAGTACAGTTAAATCTTTCAAAGAGAATAAGTAAACCCATGAATTTATTTATCTATTTTACCAAATCTTCCTTATTATTAAAAAAGAATAATTAGAAATATTTGGTCAGAAGAGTATTATCAGTTAACTATGGGAACACCAAAAGTAAGTTAATTTTTTTTTCCACCTAACATTTTTTAATTTTTCAAAGATTGGTTTCTTTAAGGATAGCTTTATTCTTTTCACAGGACTATACTAATCTCTTCTGCCGTGTCTTTGTTCCTTTAACTATCTCTATTGTTATAGTGATATAGTAAAAAAGATGATATTGCAGTTAGCCAAGACTTGAAGTGTATTTTCAAACTTGGAGGCATATTGGCTGTGTAATGATGGGCTGCTCTGAGCCTTCTCTCTAAAAATAAGGATAAAACTACATTTGGGTACTATCAGCCTCACAGGATTGTTATTCTATTCAAATAAAATAACACATATAAAGAATTGTGTAAAACTCAAGTTGTAGGATAAATTTTCTATGATTCATAATGCAGATTACCACTAGTCCTTTGGTTAATTTTTCTAATGTTGCCTTAGTGTGATGGATCCTATGTTTTATTAACATTATATAGGTTTTTCTTAGGATACTTTGCAAATAATCTTTTATGATCCATTTTATACTTCCAAAATATATCTTAAAACTCGTAGTGATTATATATTAATAGCTTTAAATGCATTCTTTCTACTGAACTTTGATTTCAGCATGTCAGTCTCTTAACATTTCCAGCTATAGCTTTTCCCTTGATAGTTTAATATAAAATTTTGTTTGCTAAGAGGTAACCAAGGGATTTGTACATATTATCATCATCTTTTGGTTCAATTTGCCTGTACAATTCAAGCTTAGAGTTTTCTGTTCTATCTTTCCTTTATATATGTTAAGATTAGCTTATTAAGTCCAAATGAAATTCTTGATATTATTTTTTAAAAGCTTCACAAGTTGGAGAAATTATTTAATGTGTTTTCTGGTGGAGCCATTTAGCTTGACATCGTTCTTGTAGGTTAATTGACTGAAACAGCTTCTATTTCAACTCCCTCTTTGCCATACTAACTTTTATTTAGAAAAGATAACACATTTAATATGAGACAGAATTATAATGGGCCTAAATGACTTCCCTGAAAAATGCCACACTATATATCAATTGTGAAATTATTATGTTGGTGAAGTGTGAAATCCTCTACATGGAACACTGGATAGAATGTTGAACTTGAGATTGAAAATATATACATCTTCATCCTGCTGCAGGTACTTGCTACTTAGAGAAGTAACATAAATCTCTTATATCTCAATTCCCTCATTTGTAAAAACATTTTAGTGTCCAAGGTCTTTAAGGCTCCTTCCAGCTCTAAATCTAAATCTTATGAACAGTTTTCTTCATAGACATCAAATATTTGAGTTTTTTCAATATACTTAAATTTATTACATATATTTTTGCAGTATATGAATAAATCACAAAAGCAGAACTGAGTCAAAGCCTTTGTGATAATCAATGGTAATATAATCAGGCCTTTTACTTCTGTTAAGAATGTGGTTTACAGATGGAAATTTTCTCCCTGCATCAGACCAATTTTCATTTTCAGAGAATCTAGATTTCTTTGGTAACTCCTTTAAAAAAAAAAAAAAAGCATTTAAGCCTCTTCCTTGGAGTCTAGCCCTCAATCTTTGAGAAGTCTTAGATTCTGAAATCCCTTACCAACAGTTTTTCCTTTCCTACTCCTACCCTCACTCCTATCTATATCACAGGTCCCAAAAATGGAGAAGGAAAAGGAGGTAGATGATCCAGTGGTAAAAATGAAAAAATATTAGAACACATATTTCTATTTATTTTTATCTAAAAAAGCAACAAAGCTTAAATAATATTTAATATAAAGATAGATAACAGTATGTTCCACCATTCCATAATTTCTAATGACCACAATGTCACATGTATTATATCAGGTATCTTGTGGGAAGTGTGGATTTCCACATGATGGAATGGTGAAATTATATATTTCATTTTCATATACTGTAAAGTAATGCAGTTCATGTGAGGCTAACTAAAAAGTATTAGAGATAATATCGTCAGTTTAAATTAATGCTTACAATATGGACAATTGGTTTAACCACAGATAGAAGATAAGACAGATACTCTAACCACAAGCACACAAATAAACAAAAAAGTGTTTCCTACTACAATCTTTACCATCCACATCATGAGGTAAATACCGTAGCTTTGTGAACTACCTTTTCAGTAATGAGAACTATTAAAACCAAGTATCAATATAAATTGAATTCAGACCTAGAGACTTTCAAAATTACTATATCAAAACATTTTAAAATAGAATTTCAAAAACTAATGAAGCATTCAATTATACTTGAACTTATAGTTCAAATAACAGTAATGTTTCAGTGAAAGTTTAAAAAAATCAGTTTCTATTATAATTTTTGTTTATATGATATAAAGTAAAGACAAGCATATTTGCAATGCTTTAAGGTTTGCAAAGTGCTTTTGCATATATTATGTCATTTGAGCCTTACAACCATCTGAGCTATTTCATATTACTATTATGGTATAGAATGTTTCTTGTTTTGTTTCACCTTAATTCTACATGGTCTTCCTGATTCTAAAACTGAAACCTATAGGCTGTTATTGGGACAGCCAATAGTGGGCTGACAGACAAAGTGTTGTCTCAGGTTTTTATATGTATGATTATGGTGTATGGAGATGTCTGAGTGCAGTAGGAGCATGCTTTCTCCCTTAGTCTGGTGACTACAGGCCCCTTTCTATAGATGAGCTGACATAAAGAGGTCAGAGACAATCTTCTGAGACAAAATTTGAATTCAGGTCTTTCTGACTCCAAGCCCAGCCCTCTATGCATTAAATCACCTCTACATGTATAAAATTTATAAGTGAACAAATGTGTGTGTATATATTATGTACACAAATAAACACATGTATATGTCTATATCTAGATCTACATATGTAATACAATATAAATAGAAGGTACATGTTTCAAATTTTTTATCAACAGGAAATTTATGGGGAAATATGATCTTGAAATTCATTATTCTACTGTTTCCACTTAGGGGAAGAAGTATAGCCTGAGTATTTTATTACCTTCCTTCCCCTACTGTTTTTGCCCTAAGGGAAAATCAATCATTCTTACTTACACTGTTACCAAAATGAGATTCCTAGGAAAGAGCACATTTAAATAGGTTGAAGAAACTGTGAATTTATTTTGATAAAAATGGTTGTGGCAGCTAGATAACTTAAGTATTTGAAGGAGTAAAGAGTTCTAAAATGATAGGATTTAGAAGTGAAGTGACCATCAAGGCCATATCTGCTCATTATTCAAAAACTAAAGGGAAAATAGGTTGACTTACCCAAGATCACTCCGGAAAATAAGAGAAATGCCAGAAAGTATAAGAGCCCAAATACAAACTCCTATCATCTGACACCAAATCTAGCATTTTTCCCAATAAAGAAAGAAAAGCTATCTCTGTCACAGCTCTTAAATTTTTTTTTCTTGATACCTAATATTCAGATTAATTATGGGTAAAGTAGATACCTAGAAGCAGGAAGGACTGAGTTCAAATCAAGCCACAGACACTTTAGTAACTGTTTGATCCTGGGTAAGTCAAATTATTTAATCTCTGTCTGTTTCAGTTTCACCAGCTATAATATGGATATAATATTCTCTCTCTTCAAGATGTTTGTGAAGATCAAATAACATAAAATTTGTAAAATGTTTAAGCACAGTGCCTGGTACATAGTAAGTGCTATATAAATATTTATTTCCATTTCCCTTTTTCCTTTCCTTCCTCCCCATAATTTAAGAAATCGAGGTCTTAATTGTCTACTGTAGTCTAATTGAGATATATCATAATGGTGTGGAGATGAATGAATATATGCATTCATAATATAAGCACTGATCAGTACTATCAATTTAGAAAACATCTCAAGATAGAAGTAGCAACATCCTTTATGTTTAAAATTTTAGGACTAAGCTAATTCAATTCAACAAAAATTTAATAAATACCTTCTACATGTGTGAAGAATTGTACTAGGTACTGGAGAGAATAACAAAATAATGGTATAATCCCAGATTGTATGGTGTGGCATTGTAATATGTAATAATTGAATGGTTAATATAGAAAAAATAAGAATATATAGAAATTTTTAATAAAAACATAGACAAAAATACTATTGGGACAACACTGGGGGGTGGGGGGAAGAGGAGAGGCGGGTAGAGGGACAGTGAAGATTAGGCTGGATTTTCCATAGGAGGAGGCACTGAACTTTCAAGGAAACTAGGTATTCAGTAATGTAAAAAGAATTATATCCGACTCATGGAGGATGGATAGCCTGTGTAAAAGTATAGAGATGGTAGATGGCATGTTATATATGGAAAAAGAAAGTGGATTAGTTTGACTGAAACATAAAATTTCTAAATAAGAACAGGGTGCATTAAGATTGGAAAGTCGGTTGTTAAGGACTCTGAATACCAAGAAGTTTATATTTAATCCTAAATTCTGTAATCTTTTTGAGCAAAGGAATAACAAGGTCATATATGTGCTTTAGAAATATTATGTTGATATATTGTACCTAAGATATACTGCGACATATTTAACATATATAGGACTGCTTGCCATCTAGGGGAGGTGGTAGAGGGAGAGAGGGGAAAAATCGGAACAGAAGTGAGTGCAAGGGATAATGTTGTAAACAATTACCCTGGCATGGGTTCTGTCAATAAAAAGTTATTATAATTTAAAAAAATAAATATTATGTTGAAAGTTGTATGTAAGATGAACTAGAGAAAAGAGAGGCTCTAGACAAAATAGATGAATTAAGAGGTGATTAATTTTGCAGTAAAAGGAGATGAGGGTTGGATGAACAACCATATTCAATTTACTGGAGAAAAAGAAAGAGAACAAAATTTATTTATATAACACAAACCTTACAATTTACTACATGTTAGAAAATTTAAATATGTAATTTTCTTTTTTTTCCTCCCAGGAATCATTTGTTTTACATGATTAAATAATGTATTCATAAGATATGGACGCAGAATCTTTAATGTATCACCATGAAAGCACATTTTTATTAGTTTGGATATGTATACTATTGATGAATACTCTATTTTTCCAAGTCTAACCTTTACTATCCTCAACAAGTTTTACAAGGGGTTAAATCTAGTAAGTACCCAGGTCACATTTATATTTACCTTCTAGATAATTTTTAAAATCTTTCATTATATGTGCCATGATGCCCTGTATAATGCAGGGATCCATCTACATTTGGGAATACTTGTAATTCTACATTATTATGTCAGTAAATTTCTCAGTTCATTAATCATTTAATGGGTACAAACTGTCCAAGTTCATTACAAATAAAGATGCCTAACATAATTCTTGGGAGTTAAATACTTAACAGTTTGATATCTGAAACTTAGAGACTAATAGAGGCTTTTCTTGATAAAAGTTTGGTATAGCCTTATGTGTTACACTAGCAAAAATTAAAATTTTTCAATCTTCATTTCTATAGTCTTTGTACAGTCTTCATCCCGGTAGGATTTGAATGATTATTTTTGTATTGTTCAAAGAAATGGAAGATTTTTTTGTTTATTCCTTTAAAATGGTATTCTCACTGTTCTTTCATTTTCTTTTCTTTTCTTGCTTTTTGCTGAGGCAATTGGGGTTAAGTGACTTGCCCAGGGTCACACAGCTAGGAAGTGTTAAATGTCTGAGACCAGATTTGAACTCAGATCCTCCTGATTTCAGGGCTGATGCTCTATCCTTTGCACCATCTAGCTGCCCCTGTTCTTTCACTTTCAAGATACCAATGTCACACCATACAAGAATTAATAAAATTAATAAACTCTGCCACCACAGATTTCATTAAAGGTGTTTGTTATAAGGATTAATTAGATTATGCAGCAGAATATAGTCTTAAAAACTATTCTGTTGGAACAGCTAGTTAGCATGATAGATAAGGCAATGGCAATGGAGGGGCTTTAGAAATACGTTGAAATGAAGATTTGAGTTCAAATTCAGCTTTAGACATTTACCATGGACACATTACTTAACCCCAGTTTCCTTTAACAGCACCCCTGGGGGGGAAAAAAAAAACTTATACTGTTAAGGACCCAACAAAAAATATTAATGCAATACATATGTGATATAAAATCTAGTATTCAACTGAGAGAGAACTAATTAAAAATAAAGAGACCAGTCAAGGTCAAACCTGATTTGACATAGAGTTATTACAAAAAGACATACATTACTGAACAAAATGAAAACATGTCACCATTACTACCTGTCCCAAAAAATTCCCACGATACTATAGAGTGGCTAATAGAAAGTGATGGATGTGAAATGTATTGTGATGGCAGAATCAAGACTTGGCAACTGATTGAATATGGAGACCAGGGAAAATGAAGAGTAAAGGCAGACGTTAGAGTTAAGAACCTAGGTGGAGAAATTTGAAAGAAGAAAAGGGTTTTGTTGTTATTTATTTAATTTTTTTGGTTGAAGAGTTTTCTCCCCCTCCCTTTTATTGTTGAGTAGGAAGATAATAATTTCTTTTTTGAATAAGCTAAGATGGAAACATATAAGGGACATCTAGTTAGAGATACATCTTAAGTAGTGAAATGACAATGGATTTCAGGAAAGAAATTATATCTGACTATGTAGGTCAAAGATACATCTCCATGAAAGTTGAACCTACAAGAGTTGATGAAATCACAAAGAAATTGTGAAGAGAGAAAGAAATGTACCAGGAGACAGTCTTAGAGAAGACTCCATTATAAGATATAGTGCAAAAAAAGAGTGAGGAGTGTGCCTACACAGGAGAACCAAAAGAAAATCATGTCATGAAAACAGGGAGAAAGGCTGCCAGTGCAGAGAGAATTGTCAACAAGAATTATCAAAAGCTGTAGAGAGGACAAAGAATAAATATAAAAACTGAGAAAAGGCCTCCCTACTTATCAGTGGTAACCTTGGAGAGAAAAATTTCAAGTTTAATGGTGAGGTCAGAGCTATATGAAAGAAGTAAGAAGGAACTAATATGTGAGAAAATGAAGGCAATTTTTACAGCTATTAAAAAAGCCTCAATTGCTAGAGATTAACCACCAAGTGCTAATTTTCCTAAACTACAGCAATTTGTTAAGACTGTATTTTAAGGCATGGACTGGTTGCAATCTATACCTATAAAGGAAGAGGTTGTGCCAATATAATTCCTGATTCTTAAGTATTGGAGTAATTTTCTTATATGACACATAAAAGCTTTTTAAATCCTCTTTCCCCCTGGATTTTGCTATATTCCCAAAATATACTTTAAGTACTCATATCTAGTTTGCAGGATATTCCTAATAAAGAGTGACATGATAGCAGAGTGTAAGTACAGTTTAAATTTCTTTCATCAGTTGGTTTTTGAGACCATTGTATTGTACTGAGTAAGCTCCTAGAAGGCAGGTTCATTTTTCATTTTTGGACTCTATTTTTAAAGCAAAGTATAGTCTTTTACACATAATAGAAAATCATGAAATCTATTGAATTAAACAATTAAAAACAATGGGAATGCCTTCAAATGATGTATACACATGCAGCAAGCTCCAAATGCAATTCAGATGTGTTTTTTTCCCCTCCAGATTAAGAAATCTTTCTCCCTTATTTCTAACTTATTCTCAAATGTCTGTCACTTGAGATGGCATTTTCATCCATCTGCAAGCCCAAAGAAAAAGACAGCAATGAAAGATGTTGCCTAAAGTAGCAGCACATATTGAAACTTCAAAAACAAATGCTTTTTAAAAACATAGGCTTTACCTAGTGAGAAGAGCAAAAATGACAGAGAAGAGACAAAGAATAAAGGAGAAAACTGAATATCGGGATTTTGAGTTATTATTTTGTTCCTTAGATAATTTCCATTAGAGAAAATGAATTTTAAAAAGAAAACCTGGCACTTATTTTTCCTCCTCCTAAACAATAGATTTTCCTCAGTTCTAGAAAGGCTTTCTAGACCTCATGCTATTTCTCCATCAGAATTTTTTCTTTTGAGACAAACTAGCAAAATACCTCCTTTTTCTATATTAAATAATAACCTGACTTACCTGTACTGTCTTACCATTCCTACAGAATCATCATTCCATACCTGCCTCAACACTCCAGAGAGGATTGCTTGAGTCCTTAGGATATATCAATAGAGGGTAAGTGTTAGAAGAATAGGCCACACTAAGGCTTAGTTATAGACTAGATGAAATAATAGTGCACTAGAGAGAATGTGAGGCCTGGAGTCAGGAAAACTCTTCCTAAGTTTAAATCTGATATCAGATACTTACTAGTTGTGTAACCCCAGGCCAGTTTCCTCATCTATAAAATGAACTAAGGAAGAAAATGGCAAACCACTGCTTTATTACTGCCAAAAACAAACTAATCAAAAAACCAAATGGAGATACAAAGAGTTGAACATAAATAAAACAATTCAACAATAAGATGGATTAAGTTCAGTTTTCAGAGATGCAATACTAGAAGAATGATCATCATGCAATAAATTGTTTTTATCAAATCAAGTTCTCATGAGCACTTGGAGGCACTTTGGTCTTCTATAGTATAGGACTAGTTTATGCTAAAAGTATATTTTAAAGTATTAAAGTAAACACCTACTTTTGGCTTATTTACAATTCAGATATTAAATCAGTGCTCCAAATCTGTTTAAAGAATTCTAAGCACTATCATGCCCCTAACACCTATGTATTTCAATTTTCCACTAGGTAAAACTTTTAATGGTTAAAAAAAAAAAAAAAAGTGGATATTGTGTTTAATTACTCAGGGGAATTCTTCTTGGATGTTGGAAGATTTCAGGAGAATAAGGCTTTGGGCTCTTATTTCCCTTAGACACAAGATTATCCTGGCTCTTAATAACATACCCCTCTCTTTTTTTCACTTACCACTATTGAAGAAGTACAGATTTCTGTTCACATAACCCTGTTGCTGGTACTCTCATTCTCTTCCCACTATCCTCCCTTCTACCAAGGAAGTAGTGAAAATGCTGAATAAATACAAGGAGAGCGATATGGACCAAAGGAAATGAGCCCACTCTCTTTCAAGTAGAAATTTAAAATCTGTTTTCACATAAAATTATGCCATATTATAGTCAGGTTCTTTTTCACTATTGTTATACATTTTAGCTATGTTATGAGTTAGGTAAGATTTTATGTTCTATTCTGAGAACTTAACCATTATTAATCCTGAAGGGGGGGGGGGGAATTGAATTTATAAGTGAGCTTTTGGAACAAAAATAGCTAGGATTGACATTTTTATCCATTTTTCAGTTTAGAAATTCTAAGTTTGATTAAATCTCTTTATTCTAGAAATGTTTGTTTTCCATAAACTTTCCCTAAAGAAATACCTGTCTCTTTGGGGAAAACAGTAGAATTTATTGAAAAATGTCTTCTCTACCAACATAACTGAAAAAAACACTAATTTTATTTAGGAAGTTAGTAACAATGAAGGCAGGGGAAATCAGGCACAATTAAGCATGTCAAAATTTGAAGTATCTGTAGGAATAGTTTATCATATATTTTCCAATTTCACACACTATTGATTTTGCCTTTCAGGCTTACACTAAGAGCATTATTCAACACCTGAATTTTACATTATTATTTATTTTTTGCTTTTCTCTATCAGTAATTTGTTCAGATGAGTTATTATTCTAACATTTATAATTTTTATATTTAGGAAATATAAGATATTATGGTGCCATAAGTATTTACAAAGTAGTATCCAATCAAAGTTTCAATTTAAATAAAGTGACCCTTGTAGGTTTAATATTGATAAAAGATTAATGAGCATTTGTAGTAAAATACTATTTTTTTAGAAATCCATTATTGCATGTGGGGCAAACAGGAATGTAAAAAGTGATTCTCTTAAGAAAATTAAATTAACATATATTAAAAATTCCCCAAAGAATGGTGATACAAAACTATTAACTGTTTTTTTTTTCCTTTTTTTTTTTTTAATAACTTTTTATTGACAGAACCCATGCCAGGGTAATTTTTTACAGCATTATCCTTTGCACTCACTTCTGTTCCAATTTTTCCCCTCCCTCCCGCTACCCCCTCCCCCAGATGGCAAGCAGTCCTTTACCTGTTAAATAGGTTACAGTATATGCTAGATACAATATATTTGTGTAGAACCGAACAGTTTTCTTGTTGCACAGGGAGAATTGGGTTCAGAAGGTATAAATAACTTGGGAAGAAAAAAAAATGCAAGCAGTTTATATTCATTTCCCAGTGTTCTTTCTTTGGGTGTAGCTGCTTCTGTCCATCCTTGATCCATTGAAACTGAATTAGCTCTCTTTATTGAAGAGATCCACTTCCATCAGAATAGATCCTCAAACAGTATCATTGTTGAGGTATATAATGATTTCCTGGTTCTGCTCATTTTACTTAGCATCAGTTCATGTAAGTCTCACCAGTCTTCTTTGTATTCATCCTGCTGGTCATTCCTTACAGAACAATAATATTCCATAACATTCATATACCACAATTTACTCAACCATTCTCCAATTGATGGGCATCCATTCATTTTCCAGCTTCTAGCCACTACAAACAGGGCTGCCACCAAACATTTTGGCACATACAGGTCCCTTTCCCTTCTTTAGTATCTCTTTGGGGTATAAGTTCAGTAGAAACACTGCTGGATCAAAGGGTATGCACAAAAACTATTAACTATTAAGTTATAATGAAAACATTTTATATCCTGAACAAGAGGCAGGCAATATGTTAGTAACATGATAGCAATGTGTATAAAGGGATATTAGCCATCTGAAACATAGTTTATGATGCAGTCCTCTTTTTAGTATGTTTCAGAGATAAAGAGATTCAACTCTAGATTATTTGTACTAACCAAGGGCAATGCTGTCACAAAACAAACAAACAAACAAAAAAAAAAACCAAAAAAATCTAGTCTAAGTTATGATTTTATATCTACTGCGATAGACAGCAGGAAATCTGGATCCTAAAAATTGGGGGTAGCCTCTTAATAATATATAATGATTTTTAAATGTTATAGACAATTTTTAAACACACATAACATTGAAAACATTCAATGTTTATTGAATTTATGTTCGTTAGAAAATATGGACTAGTGAAGAAAAGGGCAACATGGATCTTATTTCCTACTGATAAGCTTAGTTTCAGAAAGCAGTATTGCTTGCTGGCATCAGCTTTCTTTATCTAAGCAGTCTATGGTGGAGATAAAATAGATAATGTATGTAAAGTGCTTTGTAAATAATAAAATGGTACATAAACATCAGCTATTATCATTAAAATTATTATCTATAAAGTAGACTGTGTCTATCTCTCTAAACTCTTATTTCTTTTAGTACAGGTCACTTTATCTGGAAGATATCTTGATCTAAATGCCTTATTGCCAAATCAAAAGGATAAAAAGCAGCAACAAAAATCTATCTTCCTCCACTCCACAAAATCACTCTCACAAATATGTGTGTGTGTATATGTGTGTACTCTTAACTTCTATTTTCTCTATAGAAAGCTATACTCTCTAGCACCTATGTAGTTTCCTCATCACCAAATGTGAAATGTCCTTGTGATACTCATAACATCATATCTTCATTGTATCACCTGTAAATTTTGAGATATTGTCACTTTATATTAACCAAGGTAGAAGGCAGGACCAAATGATTTTGGAGATCTCATCCTGCATGTAGATTAATGAGCATGAAAATTAAAGGAATTTTTCTTTTAAATTTTTTAAAAATTATATTTAAAAACAATTTTATATTGATTTTTTTGAAAATTTTGAGTTCAAAATTTTTTCCTGCCTCCTTAAAAGTATTTTTCAACTTGTGACTGTATTTACAATTTATTTTCAAGTCTTGCCACTTTTTTTTGTCTTGACATAGCCTATTTATAGTACTTCCTCTCTCTTCTTTAAGCTACAGTCATAAATCCCTAAACTGTCACCTTTAACAAATACTTTTACAACACCCCATCACTATCATAAAATAGCAGTGGAAAACTGATGGAATGGGTTCTAGTTGTAGTTATGCTAGCAATATTATCTAGAGAAGACACTAAACAAAATTTTATGCACCTCAGTTTTATTAAAACCTTTCCAGCTTATAAAGTGCCAATATTTGGAAAGTAGTAATGAAATAATCATTTCACTGCATTCTAGAGAAAGTATGGCATTGGTAGAATAGTATGAGTTCCTTCTTTATCCTGGTACTGTCCAGGGCAAATAAATTCAGAGATGGGGTGACCCCAGGAAATGTTATGTGAGATCAGAGAGTTAATTCTTTCTGATACCTCATCCTTCTTTTAGTCACCTCCCAAACATGGGAAGAAAAAAGTGGTATGTTGAGTTTAAAATGCAAAGGCTAGTTATCCCAACTTGGCTTGGAGAAGAGGGCTAATGAAGAGGACCAAAAAGAAACTGACATATCAAACTAAGGTATATACCTTCCAAAGGAACAGCATAACTACAAATGCTAAGAAGAGAAAATGGGAAAACAGGACATATACTTTCACTTCTTCCCCTCCCCAAGAGCTTTGTTACAAGTATCATGCATGAATCCCTTCCCTTCCCTTTCTTCTTTTTTTTTTTTTTCTTCTTTGTCAAGAAGCTATATCAAAGCTTCTCTGTCATCACATATACCATGAAGTTTCTCCTCTTAGTGTCTAAATTTTGGAGTATGGCAAAATACAGTCTAAATCTTTATTTGTTTTGTGCTTTCAAACACATAGAGACATGCCTGATTAAATATTTGGGATTTAGTAATGAAAAGATATATGCCCAATTCAGAGATGCTATTTTATTATATTTGTATTATATTATAATCTCTTTAATATGTATAAAAAATTTATTTGGAGGAGTAGAAGATGAGGTTGGCATAAGGATGACGGCTGAAATTTCCTATTTCCAATAGTCTAAAAGATCTAGAATACTGACTACAAGGGATTATGTAGGTAAAAATATGATTTACAGACTGAGTACCTTTGAAATCCAGAGTATTTTAGCTAGTCTCTTCATCCATAAAATGTGACAGATATCTGACTTCTAAGAATCTTGCCAACAAATGTTTTGGTAGATTATAATTGTATCTGTTCAGGTTTTGATGCAGCTTTCCCCCTCTCTTTTACTATTAGCTTTTCATTTTCCTTTACCATCTGCCCCAGAGACCATAGTCTAGAGGAATTAATCTTTCAGCTCCAGAATTCTCACCCCAACAGTCCTTTATTGTCCTGTGACTTTTCAAACCTCTCTAGCCTACTGTCTTTCTCTAATAGAATTTAAGCTTTGAGATTAGGGATTGTTTCTACCTTTGTATTTGAATCCTCAGCACTTTTAGCAAAGCCTCTGACATGTAACTTATGATTTTTTTTTCAATTCATTTATGCATTCACTTCTATAATTTTATAAGGGGAAAGGGAAGGGAAGAGGAAAGGAAAAGAATAAGCATTTATATAATGCCAAGACTGTGCTAAGCATTTTCAAAAATATATTCTATTTATAAAGGAAACTAAGTGTTATAGTTATTTACTCCCATAATTTTTAATGGTATTTTCCCACAGTACTTGGACTCATTTTCATAGTCTATTTCAACGCTTTTCATGAGTCATTCTCCTAAAAACTTCTATTTTGGTGTTCATCATAAACATTATTGCTCAGTTCTCCTTTTATCAGTTCATGTAACTCCTACCTATAAGTGGTCTCCTAATATACGCACTGTTATTACTGGAATGACTTTTCCCTTATTAGATTCTAATTTAAGTATACCATCTTCCCCCTCCAAATAAGTAACTCCTCAAATTAGGCCTCCTTAATAAAGACCCATCTGTCTGGAAAGAAGAGACTACAACCTCTTTTTGATGTCAGACCTACAGGTAACTGCCACGATTCTACCTCATTTGCTATCTTACCATAAGTACTATGTCTATCTGACATTAAAACACCACTTACTATTTAACTTGTTAATATTTATTCAGGTGTCTATCATACCAATATTAGTAATATAACTACTTCAGGAATTATTTCAATTTTAGATAAGAGGAACTAAAGTTTAGATAGGTTAGGTGACTTAAGATGACCTCATAATTAGTCAGTAAATGTACTCCATGTGTCATATGCTTATCAGATGGAGGAACTCTCTTAAATTTTAGTTTTCCAAATGGGAATTAAATAGAAGTACAGGGATTCTTGACCATAAAAGAAGGATATGCACACTGTTCACTGTACAGGGACAGAATTAAACCCTGAGAATCCTGGGAATATCTACCTCTTCCTAATATGGAGAGATGTTTTAATATTCTGTATCCAGAATAAAAGTTACTTCAAGGAATTATCCACATTGTTCTAGTATTTGCAATGACAAAAAAAAAAAATGGAAAAATAGAAGCAGAATGAATTTTTTTTTTAAACTTCAAGTTTATTTTCAATAAACTAACAGAAATACATACTTGTAATTGTCATGTTTTTATAATTTATGTCTGGTTAAAATGTTTAATTTTTAAAATAAATTTCCTTGGACTGCTTTCTTTGATTATTTCTAAGTTCTTCTTTATTCTTTACCAAGGTCTCCTTTTCACCTGCCACGGTTCTCACTGTCTACTTGCCCCAATTTTACTTTGTTTTCCTAGTTCTCTTTGGTCTTACTTGGCAAGTACCTTAAAGAGTAACTCTATCCTTTAACAAATTCATGAAAGTCTTATTCTCATGAAGCAAGACTCCAACAAAACTGGAATGAGCTGGAGATAGATACTATGCCAGTTCTTAATAGGTTTCTATATTTATTTTACTAAATGAAAACAGCCCTCAATTGTTCTCCAAATTTTGCCTATCCACCTCCTAACTGCTTTGTCTTTCTTTTCACTTTCTGGCTTGGCTTCACTACAGAACAATTTTTAGATGAAATGTTAATTTAGTGAGATATGTAGTCATGACAATAAAGGAGCAGGTCTGAGGAAGAATCAAATCATTCCAGCTTCTTTTACCCACAACCTTACCTCCAAAATAGTCTCAATTATGGCTCTTTCCTCAAACTTTGGCCACTTTTACTTTTCAATTCTGCTTTCCTTATTCATCACTTTTCTTTATTTGCCACCTTTTTATATCTTGGTCCTTTTTTATTTTCCTCTCAGTCATCAAAATGCAACTAAATATCTCTCCTTTCATGTTTTTCAGGGAACACCCAAAGATGGATTAAAGGACATGATATGTACATGGACTAGGTGTGGAAAAGATGGACAAGTGAGAATGGGTTTCAGGAGAGTCATAATAATTACTTCACAAGCCTGCAAGGACTCATCAAAGACCACAGATCAAAGCATAAGCAAAGAAAAAATTGAAAAGCAAATATATCCAATAATGGATAATTTTATTTATTTTTCAAAAATGATTTTGCTGAAGTTTTATTGAACTAGTTAAAATAGAATATGATGTTTTGTTCTAGTTTATTTTTAGTAGAGATGAATAACAGTGTTAGTCACTTTCTTTCCTAATTTTTTTGTTAAATCTAGTTTTAACAGTGAAGGGAAATCCCTGTGAGGAAATCTTTCTACCAACACAGTTTGCCAAATGCTCCGTAAAAGTGATGACTATCTCTTAGCCTCCTTTCCTTCTTTGCTAATAATTAAAGTGTCTATAGATCATTTTTCATAGAAATAATATTTTACTGTTTTCTGCCTTTTCTTTCTATTCCTAGAGTTTATCACAGTGCATGGAACATTGTTAAGTGTTTAATAAATACTTGTTCACTTGACTTGGGCTATTTGTATTCCTCTATGAATCCTTTCCAAGTTATGGTGTAGAATTTTACAAAACTTCTGGACAATCTAGGGAAAAAAAAGATTAATTTGCTACCTCTGCATTTCATAATCCTGGACTCTGTCTTATCCACATTTTTTTTTTTTTAACCCATCTTTAGCAAATACTCTGTTGTTTAAAAGAATGAACAAAATAAGGCCTTTTGGAAGCACAGTATGCCTATCCCAGGAAAATGTTCTATCACAATGGAAATAAGGCTTGCTCACACTCTTTTTCTGAAGGATTCAATTCATAGATAATAACAGAATCTTCCAGGAAAAACTGGACTGCCCTCATAAGAGTACCAAACTCTCCATAGTGCAGTACCTGTTGATTGGGGTGGTTGGATTAAGGGAATCATAAAACTCAGTCATCCTCTATTTTCCTCATAGAAATCTAACTCAGGGATATTAGGAATATAAGATACTTTTTACTCTCTGCCTACACAATTCCAGGCATTAGCAACCTAGCTAGATATTCCCACAGTGACTTTAATTTAATATCAGGATCATAATACTAGTGGATTGTATATTTCTCAGTTATCGGAGGGACCTAGTTGTATGTCTGGGGTGAGTAAGTCATATAACCAAGTAATCACTGCTCTTTGTCAGCAATCTTTTGTAAAAATCTGTGAGGTGATAGGAACTAATACTTCAACATCACTTACTTGTGATAACCTTTTTATCTGGCTCTGTTTCTTTAATTCCCATAGATGACTTGGAGTTGACTAAATGTTATAATGTGAAAAAATGCTGACTCAAGTATAGATCTGCACTTACAATATGCTACCTAGACCAATTTCTACCAGATATGTGTTTTTTCTCAAGGTATTATGTCCTTTGTAGTCCTCCCTTCCCCCATAAGGGTACTACCTAACATTTGTCTTTATTTATTTATTTTTTCCTTTTTGTTTCTGATCACTTTTCCAATTTCTTTGTGATGTTAGCCTGAAGCCACAAACATGTCATAAATTTTACAACAAAGGTAGCTGTCTCCTGGTATCTTCTGAGGACAGATACCAATTTTAGCTGCTGTTTTCAGCTGATACTTTGTATACTACTACACAAATACTTTCCTAACCTGGATAGCATGTAGCCTGTGTCATCTCCCTCTATTACAGTAAATTCAATTCACTCAAAATTTATTGCCTTCTAAATAAAAAAAAAATTCACATAGGATACAAAAACATAAAAAAAAATCAGAGTTTTTAATTTCTATTTTATTGGTGTGGGGGGAACAGAGCAAGAAACAAGCATACAGCCAAGTGAATATAAGCCAATTTCAAGAGGGAAATAGCACTAAAAATTAAAAACACATAGAGAGATGGGTAAAAATAAAGAAAAATGATCATTAAAGAAAGGAGAATTGAAAAGTAAGTGTGGCCAAAGTTTGAGGAAATAAAGAGCCATAATTGAGAAAGGCCACGAGTCAAAGATCAGGAGATGATTTCAATAAGTGGTGTAATCCAAACTGATCTAAGAAACAGAAGTGAGAAAACAGAGCATCCCATATATAGAAAACATAGCCTGTGTAATGGGCAAAGATACAGAAAACAAATGTAATGCCGAGTTTGGGTACAGTGGATAGTCCAGTTTGTATGGAATATAGAGTATATGAAGGAGAATAATATGAAAAAGGTATTAAAAGTTGGACTTGGAGTAATCTTTAAATACAAGGTAATTTTATTGCAGAAGTAATAGGGAGCTATTGATGATGCTTCAGTAAGAGAGTGACATGGTAAAACCAATATGTGGGGAGGTATTTGCTATTCAGTTGTACTATCAGTAATAAGTTCATATGATTATCATCCTACTTTCTATCTCAAGATGCTGATTGAATTTTTCTGAATTAAAATTCTCAAAAATCCTACATCAAGAGGAAAGATGGAAATGGTATAAATATTAATATATGTGCTAGCCTTTCTGGTAAGCAATTACAAATATTAACCTCACTTGAGCCTTACCACAATTCTATGGTGTAGATGATATTATTCTTATTTTTCATTAAAAGAAGTTGAGTTAAACAAAGGTTAAGTGACTTTCTCATGGCCATATAGTTAATAACCATCTATGGCTGAATTTAAACTCAGGTTTTCCTGAAGCCAACATAGAGCTCTTTATTCACTTTGACACCAAGTTGCCCCAAATAAAATGGGAATGAATAGTAATATGAATAATATTTAAAAAAAAAAACCCACAATGGATAATACAAATATACCTAGTTATCAATACCTACCTTTCCTATTCTCTCTCTACACTAGCAAGGCAGATATACTTCACTATATTTTCCATTTGCGAAAGATTTCCTTGTCTAATTTTATAATGGGGTAAATGGGACTCTATGTTCACTATAAATACCCTAGACTCCAAGGTATACTAGAAAGAACATTACTTTCTTTCAAAAAAAATACTATTTTATTCTTCCAAATACATGTAAAGATAGTTTTCAACTATCTTTTTTCTAACCTTTCCCTCTTTTCCTGTTTTCCTCAGTTTCCTCTCTGTTATATGGGAATACTAATTTTCCTTCCTCTCACCTCCCTCTTCTGCAAGACAGCAATCTGATCATAGTTAAATATGTGTAATTCTTTTAAACATATGTCCATATTTAACATGTTGAAAAGCCCTACTTTCAATGGAAAGATATATACCTATAGCTATAGCTATAGCTATAGATATAGATATCTCCCCATTCTGTGTTAAACTTCTTCCCTATCTGCTGCAATTAAGAGGGGGGTAGAGTTCACATGTATACTATACATCACAAAAGCAGAAAAGGGAGCCACCTATGCTAATGTGAAGCCAGCCTTGCATATATAGGTATTTTAGGACTCAGCTTCAGCTTCAATTATCTTGTAACATAATCAACAACATACTGTAAAAGCTGAAAATGAAATTTCTTCAATATTTCCTGTCCCTAAAGTACTTTAAGACTCAGGAAGGAAAGATATCATGTCAAAGTGCTTATTCCTTGAAAAATCAATCTGACCAAATTCACTATAAAGTTAAATTATAACTTGCTACCAAATAACAGTTCAAGCAGTTACCACCTCTTTATGTCATTCCTCTGAAATTTAATAATAATTTTCATCATTTAACATAAGATTCTAACAACTGAGATTTAAGTAATGAAAAAAGATAATAGTTAACCTTATCTTTGGAGCTCCAATCTAGCACCGTATTCCTTAATTTGGATTAAATCCCAAGAACAGGAACTGCGAATGCCAAAGTCCCAAAAGAGTTATAGAAAGAAGTTATACCACACAGGGCCTCAACAAGACCTGAATGCAAATTCATCCTTAGACACTTACTAGCTGTATGACCCATGGTAAGTTACTTACTCTGTTTTCCTCAGTTTCCTCTCTGCAAAATGGGTCTACTAATATCACCTATATATTAGGGTGTTGTGTAGATCAATTAAAAAAATTTAAAGCACTTGGCATACATTAAACACAATGTACATGTTATTTATTATTAGTTACTAGAACAATAATTAAATGAATTCCAATTAGAAATGACATGACTTACCCATCTGGGGGAAAGAGAGTTTGTACCATATGATAATTTAGGTTGAAATCTAAGTCTATATAGAAAAAGTGCCACAATAAATTTGAACTTTATAAACTTTAGTAATAGTTGCAACTACATCACCTGTAAAAGGTTTTTATTCAGGAAATTTATTTAGGAATATCTTCATCAGTTTTAGATAACATAATTATATTAGATGTAATTATAATGTAAGATTTATTGAATTTTTCTATTAAAGATGTATTTAAAAAGAAAAAAAACTTTTTCGTGGTAGGACAAAATTAACAATGGTAAAGGTGGCTAAGAAATCCTTTTAGGTACAAAAAAAAATGATCAGGACTCATTGATTTTAATCCTCTGATCTATTCTCCAATGGCTCAGTCTCAATGTTAATATAGTTTCATAATTCTCACTGGTGGAGATAGGGAGTATTAGGAAAAATAAAAATGAGGAAAAAGTCCTATGGAACTTGGTGCTATTTATGCTATCATGAGGTCCTGGTTTATTTTTCCCCTTTCAATATGTAACAACAACAACAACATTACTAATTAGCAATGATGATGATGATGATTATGATGATGATAATAATAATAGCTACTATGTATTTTGGGCAGCTAGATGACACAGTGGATAGAATGCCAGCTCTGGAATCAGGAAGATTTATCTTCTTTAAGTGACTAGCTGTGTGACCCCAGGCAAGTCACTTAGCCCTATTTGCCTCAATTTCTTCATTTATAAAAGGAACTGGAGAAGAAATAGCAAAACATAGCTGTATCTTTTCCAAGAAAATTCCAAATGAGGACATAAAGAGTAAGAAAAGAATGAAAAAGGACTGAACAACAATAAATCCAAGACCAAGAAATTTGGACAAGACTAGCCTTTCATTAAAATTCTACCTCAATTCTTCACTGTGGCAGAGTATGCTATACAAATAACTTTAGGTTCTTGAAAGTTGTGCCAATGAAACTCAAAGAGACTCTAGCAGGTACTACCATAGCAAAATACAATAAAGCAGCAAAGTTTTATTAAGCACACATTGCATGCTAGGCACAGGGTTAAGCACAAGGGTTACAAAACAAGCAAAAAAATAAGTCTATCTTTGTCCTCAAGGAGTTTACATTCTAATGAAGAAATACAAAAAGGAGCTGGAAAGGAGAGCAGGTTGTAGAGAGTATGGGGAGTGAGAGCACAGTGTCCAAGTCTAGAAACTCAAAGCAGAGGCAACAAATGAATGAGATTGGACTGGATATCTCCTTAAAATGAAGTTTTAAGTTGATTATGAAGTATTTCTTTAAGAAAGGTCTCACATGATTGCTACTTGACTAGAGGAAAGGTGATGATGCAGAGGAGGCAGACGAAGAATGCAACTTTCCTCAATGATAGTATCCCTTGGTTATAAACTCTTGGTAATATTGAATTTTGGATTCACAGGAGGGCAATACAAATGCAGGTTCAAGGCATTTACCCAGTTGTAATTAATATAAAAACAAAGGCTACAGTTAGAATACATGTGACTTCTGAAAATATAACCACTTAGGCATCCTAACTCATTCTGATCCAGGACTGTACTTGCTGCACACAATCCATCATGACTCAGCCCATTCTTCTAGTATTACCAACTGACCCTGAGCAGCACACCATCCTAAATTTTTAAAATGGGGATAATAGGGGTACCTAGGTGGTGCAATGGGTAGAGCACCAGCTCTGAAGTCAGGAGGACCTGAGTTCAAATCTGGTTTCAGACACTTAACATCTCCTGGCTATGTGACCATGGGCAAGTCACTTAACTCCAATTACCTCAGCCAAAAAAAAGGGGGGGGAGGGGGAGATAATAATATCACCTACCTCACAGAGTTGCTATGGAGATGAAAAGAGATAATATTTGTAAAAAGCCCTTAATACCATGTCTGGCACATAGTAGGTGCTAAATAAATGCCTATTTCCCTCTCTCCCTTCTTGGTATCTTCCTAAGAAAATGTGGAGTGAAGTGAAAAGCCACAATGTCAAACATCACAGAGGGAAATAAAACAAAATTTTAAAAACCCAAATCTATTTTTTAAAAGATACAGAAAAAAAGATTATTAAAAAAAATATCAGAAATTCAGCCTTACATATCTCCTGAGTTTGGGAGTTCTATGCAGCTGTGGGATAAGCTGATAGATATCTTGTCCATATAATGATATCAACCTTTCTGCCTGTAAAATATCTATTGGAAGATTCCAAAGATCTGTCCTTGGGGCTGTCTTGTTCAATATTTTTTAAAAGACTTTAATGCAGCCATGGATAGAATGTTTACTGAACTTGCTGATAAAAGAGAAAGAAGGCTGACATATTGGATGACATAATTGGAAGTTCCTGCCTCCCCCCAAAATTCTTGGTAGACTAGATCAATGGATCAAGCCTCATAATATTACATTTAATAGGTTTAAATTAATATTTTATACAAAGAATGTTCTATTATTTTGTCAGCTAGGGAACTCCCATTGTGGGAACTATTTTCATTGGCAAACTATATAACCTCTTATAACTTACTTACAGAGATCAACAAAATATTGACTTAAGGTCCTACATGAGTTAAGAATGGGCTTTAAATTTTAAAATAAAACAAAATTTGATTTTAAAATGTAAAGATCATTCTCAGCTAGTGGGATAGTACAGTCAATGTTAGCTATCTATGATGACAAAGTCCTATTGTTCAGGTCAAAAACTCAATTGCATACGTACAAGATGAAAGAATCATTGCTAGAAAGCAGTTCATGGGAGAAAAGGTCCAAAGTAGCAAGCTTAGTTTAAGTCAGGAGTGACAATTTTAAAAGTTATGCTTTTTTTAGTAATAGAACCATACTAGAGAGTAGAGGGAAGGTGTTGATGTGCTTGCCTCTGTTCAAACCACGATGTCTTTAGTTCCAAACACACCACATTTTAGGAGGGACAACAACAAACTGGAAATTTAAAATAAGGGAACTGAAAAACTGTGCCATATAATAGTGAATCAGTCAATAAATATTTAAGTGCCTACTATGTGCCAGGCAAGATGCTAAACATTAGGGCTACAAAAGAAAGACAAATATGCTTCCTGCCCTCAAAGAGCTCAATCTTGTAAGAAAGATAATGTAATAATAGAAATAAAAGTTGAAATATGTGAAGACCAAGATAGCACCCTGGATGTCTTAGAATCAGCCAGAGTCAGGAAAAGCAAAAGTCCTTGGTCTTTAGGGGTAGAAATGAAGGGGATGGATGTAAACTCTCTACGACTTCCCTTTTCCTCATCTACTGCCAAAGTGACCCTGGCTTGTCTTACTCCACCACCTAATCCTTCCTACAATTATCTGTATAGACCAAAAGATTGAGCCAGCACAGAATAGTGGGAAGAGCCATTTTCTAAGCATATGCTAATAGAGTATTGGCCAATAAGTAATTAACCTTAAGTGCTTGGTTGTCTAATTCCAGTGTATCTACTCAGAGTTTCAGCCCTTTACAGATATACATATACATATACATAATAAATTCTTGAGAAACACTTCCTGACTATTGGTTGACTGGAAGAAGGATTAGAATTTCTTCTTCATATCAGAGACCAGAATTAGTTAAAATAAATGAAAGGTCTAGAAAAGCAGAATTCAGGTCAAGAGAAGGAGAAACTTTCTAACAATCAAGAGTTGTACAAGAATAGAATAAGTAGCCTTGGGGCACAGGGAGCCATCGATCACTGGAAGTCATCGTTCTGAAACAATATAATCACTGATGAAGATGCTATTCAACTAAAAGTAGCCTCAACTGATCTTGAAGGGCCTTTCCAAATGAGATTCTCTGATATACATGACACTATGCTTGGCATATTACATATACATATATATTCATAAATATAATACCAATTCTCTGAGGATTATCATCCTATCATCAATATAGTCTTTTCTTGGTTCTAGTGCTAAAATCTATCAAATTAATCTCATTGTTGAAAAGTTACTTAACTTTGCAACGAGAAGCAATAAATGTGGTAGGAAAAGGAGAATCTCATCCACTTTGAATCCTAGATCTTTATCCTAAGACAAAATAACTTTTTATTACTAAATGACTGAACCATGTTATATAAGATTGGCATTATTTGCCCAGGAAGATATACTCCAATGAAGTTTTATTCGATGGTCTCCCTTGAAACTTAAAGAAAAAGAAAAAGAAAGAAAGAAAAGAAACAAAAAGAGAGAGGCAGGAAAGGAGAAAAGTATCATCTAGGAAATCACTTATATAATGAAGATAACAACCTGTTGATAAGTACAAGAATTTGCTGAGTAAAAATGACAAAAATGAGTTTTTCATATTTTGGCTAAATCCTGCCTATTGCAACAAAATTCTACTAGCCAAGTATAAAGGAGGAGAAAGAGGCCCACCATTATGTGTTAAAGATACTCAAGTGAATCATAGTACTTTGCTGGCATTATAGTGGAGGCTGTACTACAAAGCTTATGTAATAGAAAGGGCAAATTTAATTAGTCCTGAAGCAAAAAATAAAATACCTTCCTCTTAGTGCAAGGGAGAAAGGAAGTGAAAGAAAATCAGGCTCTTACCTTTTGTAGCTATTCGTACACACTGGGTTTTAGTTTCCTGTTGAAGGTGTAAAAAAAAAAAATGAAAGAAAATATAATCAATGTACATTTCAAGCTATTGCACTTATCAAGTAAGAAAAGGCTTTAAGACCAATCTAGAGTAGCAAGAATTGGATTTTGGACACTAGATGGTTAAATTTTTCCAAGATTGAAAAGGGAAATATTAAAAAAACAAACAAACAAACCACAACAACAACAACAAAAAAAAAACCTTTAAATAGGACTTTACAGGGTATATGTAAGTATTGGGAGAATTTTGCTTTCAATCTCTGCAATCCAGCAGCAAGAAAAAAATCATAGTTCTATACATGGTCAGGGTAAAAAAAAAAAAAAAACACACATACAACAAACCACCTATGCTTAATTGAAAAGCTGGTACCACATTCCCACAGATCATGTCCACAAAAGTTATGTGTCCCCTAGAATCCCCTGTGACCTTTTCTTTTGTCCTTATATACTATTTCATACAATGATCTCTTTGGCTTCCATGATTTCAACTATTATCTCTATAATAATGACTCTCAGATCTATGTATCTAGCCCTAGCCTCCAATTATATAAGTAATTATAATTATAATTATAATTATAATATGGCCCATAACATCTTAAACTCACCGTATCTAAAATTGAAATCATTATATTTCTTCCCAAATCTTCCCCTCCTCCAAACTTCCCTTTTACTTTAGAGGGCAGAACCTTCTCCCATTTACATAAGATTATAATCTAGGTGTAATCATCAATTCCTCACTCTTAATCACTCTCAATATCCAACCTGTTGCCAAGTCCTGTGGATATTTCTTTTGTAATATCTATCACATATACATCCTTTTTCTTCTTGGCCACTTTTACTAATCCTGAGCCAGGCCCTTATAACATACTTCATAACTGGCCAACTGCAATAGTCTTCTAGTTGGACTTGATTGTCTTCCTAGTCATCTGTGAAATTAATCTTCCTAAAGTTTACAAAGGATAACATAATGTCCTTATATTCAGTAAATTTTAGCAGTTCCCTATCATCTCATTATGAATTATGTGTTTTCTGCTCCCTTCTAGATTTATTTTGGATGGAGATACATGCAGAGGCCATAAGCTGGATAACCTGGTAGACTTTTAAAATTCTTCTTCTTTCCATTCATCCAGTAGGGGGAAAATTAAGACTAGCAAAAAAGTAGGAATGCATGACGTATCTCATAAGCTTTTCTTCCTTTTTAAAAGATTTTTATAAAAGAAGACATGGATTTCCCGTTTCCAGATTTCTTTTCTTTTATCCACAGTTTGGGCTTCAATCCATAAAAAATATGAAATTTAAAGAAAATAGATAATAAATCCTTCATTTATCAATAAGCATTTATTAAGCTCCTACCATATGCCAGGCTCTACAAAACAATGCCCCAAATGGAACAGTCCTTGTCCTATATTGCAATAAATCAAATATACATGTATTATATGTAGATGTGTATGTGTATGTATGTATGTAAAGTACAAAATTGCAATTCTCACTCCCCCATCTCAGTTGAGAATTATCATAGAACATAATTACATATGATAAAAATTTTGATGCATAAACAGGATACATTTTTATACTATAATCCTTTTATGAAGCATAAATCTTTTAATTAAGCTTGGAAAATATATACAGAACTGGTTGAGTAAACAATTTAACCATACCACTAGGGATTTTAAATATCTGGAGAATATCAGTATCATAGCAATTATATACAGAAGATCTGCACAGAGGGGAACTGGTTCTTTCCTTGCCCTTCCCCTTCAATCATGTCTTACGAGCTCCAGACTAGAAGGAAACTGCATCTAGTTAGGAACAATGATATATGTAAGAACACATGGATATGGGAAGATAGTTACCCAAAGAAGGATGTTAGTATCAAGGAACATAACCTTTCCCTCAGAGAAGTGTTCTGGGTATGAATTCAAGAAAGAAACAGATCTCAAGAGCTTAGTTGAGCATCTTTCTCAGTAGAGATGCTATACCTAATAGTAACTATGGAGGGATGCTCCCTAGAAAGAAAGGACCAGGCCAGGCAATATCAGGAGCTGGGAGTTACCCTTTGTCAAACATGTTTTCTTACATCTATGCCTCACTTCCAATTAATTTTAACTTTAAGGTCACTCTTTCCAAAGATTCTGTGTATATTTAGAGAAAAATGAACCCTGGGCTTTTGAAAAGGAATATTCCATATCTTTAAAAACAAAGCAGCATCAACAAAAGCTACATCACTTAAACAAATGCCTTTGGTAAAAAATTATTAGCTCTACTGGCTGATTTTAAAGCATACCACTAGGGGTTTATCAACTACAAAGTTCCATTCACAACTCAAGGCAGCAGTCATACTCTGGGAATCTGAAGATAAGGGAACAAGATACTAGATATGTGGGATTGGGGAAAGCCTTAAAAAAAAAAGAGAGAGAAGTTCATTCTCATTTTCTAATATACCTCATACTCAAGGATTTTTTTGAGGTGATACTAAATCTTAAAATATAACAAATATACATTTTCCCTACAAGTATTTTACTTTAAGTAAAGTGTTTTATCATTCAAAATCAATCTTAGATTGTTGGTTGATATTAAAAATCATCTAGAATAATTTCTTCAGCAAGTAATAATTAAAAGTATACTAATCTTATTTAGTTCTGACCTGAGGTCTTCATAGCAAACTGAGAACAAGAGATTATTTCTGGCTCTAATGAAAACCTAAAGGGATTTTGCTTTCCTGAAAGCAATCACTTTTAACTACATCAGTATTCCTTGACCCTGTTGCTGATGTGAACCACATCAATTTTAAAACTCTGCCAAGATAACTGTGAAGTATATTGTCACAACTTTACACTTTAGATGTACAACAGTATGGTCACACTAGCAATTAGAAAGAAAAAAATTCCTCTCAAATCTTTTAAGTAGTAGTATAGAAAACCCTTTCCCAGAAAGGGGCATTCATTAACACCCTTTCTCATATCACAGATTAAGTCACTAAAGTTAATTTGCTATCTCTCACCTCTTAAAAAAAAAAAAAAAGAACTATCTTTTGTACTAGGGTGTCTTTACATTCTAAATGGAATATAAATTTTTATACTCACTGCTTTATCAGTGCAACCAACTACCTTCAATACAGTAAGAAGTTTTCAGGTAGGAGGGGGACATTTTGTTTTCTTTGTATTACCAAGCACACATAGATGTAGAGAATAGTTTCTTTCATAATACCTTTGGGTATATTCCCTTTGTTTCTTCTCTATCTACTCTGAGCTAAATATTTCCATAATTGGAAAGATAAAGATTTTATTTTAAAAATATTCAATAACTATTCAGAAGGTTTGGTTTCTCACAGGGGCTATAGAAATCCAAATGGAAGAACATGACTTCCCTCTAATTAAAAGACTACAGCTAAGATCAAATTCCTTCAATCCAGTGATTCATCATTTAATTTCACAGATAATCCTTTAGGATTTTTACAACCTGAAGGCACTCCCCATAGAGCTATACATATCTAAAAATGTAATCCTTAAATGGATTTTAAAACTTGGCAGCTGCCTTCTTGTGCAACTCTCTCTCTCTCTTTCTCTCTCTCTCTCTCTCTCTCTCCCATCTCTCTGTCTCTCTGTCTGTCTCTCATATACACACTTTCTGCTCCTATCTCTCTCAAAACATTTCTATTTTAAGAAAGAAAACCATTCAAAAAATAGCATGGGGTAAAATAGACCTTTCTCCCCAGAGAACCACAGTGGTATTTAACTTCTTGTGTTTTTCTCTTCAATATTCATACAAGACCAGTAACAGTATTCAAAAACAACTGTGTCCAAAATGGATAAAGGGAGGAGGTAACCAAGGAGATGCAAAGGCCTACTTTTCTAGCTACACAGCAGTTGGGCAATCTAGAGGCAGCTTTCTTCATGGACTCTGTCAAATGTACCACAGGCAGCACATTACTTTGTAATCAGTAGATTTTTACTTTGTTATTTTCTATTTGTTCAATACTGCCTGAAAAGTTTGCAACATTTTATTAGCCTGCTGAGGAGTACGCATTTTGTTTATCCTACAGTAAATTTAATCTTTTGAAGTGTGCCACCACAGAGAAAGGGGGCAAGAACAATGGTGCATATTTACAGAGGGTGCAGAAACACACTGCTTAAATCATTTTACTCAAAACGGCTACTGTGGGCTTTTATTAAAGCCTCAACTAGAAACAGTTACTAGGAAACGGGAGTTGTGTGAGATATGACTGGCGTGAAGCCGTGGCCTCACAGTACAGAAATATGCCCAATGGTAGAGGCAACAGCACCACCATACACTATAACTTTTGACTAATGCTGTCTCGAATCTCTAAAAAGCCACTGGGCATTTCCTAGAAGCAGTGACAAAGAAAATGTGGTGAGGCGCTTACCTTCTCCACACTGCTCATAGCCTGAAAGTAGATGTTGTAACCTTTCCGAGGTGCTAGAGGAGGGTTCCAAAATCCTTGATATGTTCTATTGTCACCAACAGTAAACGGGGCAGGTTCAGGTAGATTCCCAGGGGGTAATTCGGCAGCAAAGTAATATGGTGAACCTCCACTCATGGCATTCTGGTAGGTGATGGGGACCTGGTAGCATTCCATTGCTCCTGTTTCTCGCTTGGTTCGATGGGGATGTAATTCTTCCACCACAATTTGATAGGCACTTTTAGGTCACAAAAGGAAAAAAAAAAATGACAATATTGCCAGTTAGTTATACTAAAAGTTGTAAGGCATCTATAGATACTTTAAATACAATTTAATAATTCTAAAGAAGGGAAATGGGACATTCTCCAATCCCATATACTAGATATGTGGAACAGGAAGCAAATGACACATTTTTATGTGTCTTTACATTAATGTAATTTTATTGTCTCAAAACTGTTTATTCTTTTAAACAATTGTTCTTAGTGCAAGCAACTTTATTAGCATTGCTATAGAATGATAAATGGGCTTCTACTTCTTTCTTCCCACATGATCCATGTGATACAAAACAAAAAGAAAAATCATATCAAAGAACCCTCTCCATATTTTGGAAATTTTGTGTAATGATGCACTCTAATAAAGAATTTGACACTAACCACAGCTATGCTATAGATTAGGTTCCTTGTCTGATAGTTTAAAATATTTAAAGATAACATTTTCCCCTGAAATGATATTATAGAAACCTCAGCTTCAAGGCCTGACATAATGACTGCCTTTGGGCTGTGCTTGAAGCACCAATTTGCAGTTGTCATATCATTAAAGACAGAATGTGCTGACAGGCTTCTCCACCTTTTGACCTTGCTATGGCATCTCTCTTGGCTCAGAGCTATAGAGATCTAAAGTACAAGTGACATGTTGCAATATGGGCACAGATGGACAGAAATCTGTCCACTCTACCAAAATAGACTGCCTCGTTTTCTTACAGTTGTCAATGATAAAGTGCCACAAATTGTAGAAACAGATGGCATTTGGCCTATTAAAATGCCAACCTAAACCTTCCAATACCTTTCTGAAAAGGCTGGATAGTTTTCTACTAAAGTTTATTATCTATAGGGTTCTGGGAGAAGGATAACTTTGAAGTAAAAAAAAAAAAGTATACTCTATCTTAGAACTAAAATTTCTGTTAACTGTTTATTACTGAACCCACTCTATTATTGTATATAACAAATTCTTTAGGTAAAGGTGCTGTTAAGAAAGAGATATGCCACTATTTTAGACTCAATTAAAAGAACATAAGCTTTAAAATGACTGAAAAATTGAAATAATAAGTATGATTTAATTTTAAACTTTAGATTCTATAAAAATATGAAAGTGCCCGCTTTATTATTTTAATGCCCCCTCTAATTGATTAAAATAATCTAGAACTCTAAGAAAGAAAGTTGGCTCTTTGAATAAAGGGTCAACCTATGATGAAATGTTATTCAAAAAGAGAGAACATCAAAAGTCCTTTTTACAAAACCCTGGTCTGTATAAACTCATTTACCCAAAGAAATGAGAGAACTGATTAGACCTAAGACAGACCTAAAAGGAAATGATCATCTTTTACCCTAAATATATAGAAATAGTTATTTCTCTCAAAACATATCAACAAAATATGTGAATGCTACCTACCCCATACTTCTTTTCTCTTAGAAATATAATGAAAGCATTGGTAAATCACAGTTGCAAATTTGGGAAACCAACCAAGAGCAAAGTCTATACAAATTGAAATTGTGTGCATTGCATCTTTCTTTTCCTTTCTCCCTGCCAGCTTGGTTCCTCTAAGATTCTAAGATTGGCACTGACAAGAATTCTGCTCTGAGAGGTGCCCAGAGAGCAGGAATTTTTCAATTCAAAATGCTTTAAGTTCTTAAGCAAAGACTCAGCAGGGGAAGTGGGATTCATGGCATTGCAGACATATGCCCAACAACAAGAAGACACTCCAGGGGCTCTTTCATTTTATTTTTCATCTGTATTTGCATTGTACATTCATAGAATCAAGAAATTTCTGAAGGGAAGAGGATATGAAGGATTATTTCATTCACATTTCTCATTCTATATTTGATAAAATGAAAGCCTAGAAAAATTAGATGACATAGTCAAGGTCATAGAAGAAGTCCATGACAGAGCCAGGATAAGAATGTAATAAAGTGATTGCTGGATTAGTATCGTGTGATTAATTTTATTTTCATAAAAGTAAATGTTTGTTTTAAATGTTTTTGTACAAGTTACTTAATTACTGGAAATATGCAGATGAAAATGACATAACCAATAATCTCAAAGAGTTTATAATTTAATAAAAAAATAAACTGTAAAGATAAATAATTGCAATGCAACTTAAGACTTGTATGTGCCTAGGAGACTAAGAGATGGAGTTCATTAGCTTGGCATATCAATCCCTCCACAATCTAACACTATCCCATGTTCACAAGCTTATAGCACACATTCTATGTTCCAGTCACAAAGAGCTATCGGCTATTTCCCAAATGCATCAGTCACTCTCCTCTTTCTGGGCCTTTGTTCAAACTGTCCCCAATAAGGGAATAAACTCTCTTCTCGCTCCTTGAATCCCCCTAACTTTTGTCAAGGCTCAGCTTATGTGTTTCCTTCATAGGGAAACCTATCTTAGATCCCTAATTTTTCCACACTCATCAATCAGAACACATCAATTTATCTGATTAGATGTTTTATCTTCTCCTTCCCCCAATATAATGTAAGATACTTGAGGGTCAGACGTGTGTGTGTGTGTGTGTGTGTGTGTGTGTGTGTGTGTGTATGTGTGTGTGTGTGTGTGTGTGTGTGTGTGTGTGTGAGTGAGAGTATCTTATTTTTGTGTTCCCTAGGACCAAAATAGACTTAATTTAAAAAAAAAAAAAAACTTTTCAGCTGTGTGTTCTACAGATTGGCCTCCAATTCAGATAAATGTGATTAGGTTGGCAGCGAGGATTCAAAATAGAGTTTGAGATATTGGTCAGAATATTATGCTTCGTTGGTTGGCTGTGTGAAGTAGAGAAATAATTAGGAGGATTAGGATAGAAGCTAGTAGGGCAAGGACTCCGCCTAGTTTATTCGGAATTGAGCGGAGGACTGCGTATGCAAACAGGAAGTACCGTTCTGGTTTGATGTGGGGATGGGGTGTTTAGTGGGTTGGCTGGCGAGAAGTTGTCTGGGTCTCCGAGGAGGTCTGGTGAGATTAGGGATAAAAGGAACACAACAACCATTATCATTCTTCTCACACTCCTTTCCCTAGGAGGACTACCACCTCACACTGGTTTTATACCTAAAAGACTCATCCTACAAGGACTAACTGCCAATGGCAATTTTATAATCGCCACAACAATAGCCCTTTCAGCCTTACTAAATCTATTTTTCTATATAAGAATTATTTACTCAACTAGCCTTACCATACTTCCCTCTACTAACAACTCCAAATACGATATAACTACTCAATAAAACCTACCACATTAATTCCAACAGCTACAATCATCTCTTCCCTCCTACTTCCCCTAACCCCCCTATTTATTACTCTATCATAACTAAGAACTACAAGACTTTATCTTGCATCACTCCAACGCAAATCCAGCACTTTAATTAAGCTAAGCTTTCTCTAAAGCCCGGTAACCTTAAGTAGCCTTAAGCTACTTCTTCGAATTTGCAATTCAACTTAATATATCTGTGTGTGTGTATATATATATATATATATAATATATGTTTGTGTGGGGAGGGGGGTATGGGTGTGTTTGAGACAGAGAGATAAAGAAATACAGGGAAAGAGACAGAGAAATTGAGACTTAAAAAGGAAAGATACTTGTGAGAGTCAAAGAACATGAGTCATTTCTAGATAGAGGGTGATCACTGAAAAAATTTAAAGAGGTGATATTTGAGCAAAAAGAAAAATAAGCAAGTGAACAGTCAGAGAAATTGGCAGAATCTATTCAGGGTATAGTAGGAAAAAAAAAGAGGTTGGTTGAAATTGAGTCCAGTATTGCTGAGATATATTGTACATTGAGGGGAACAGTGTTAAATAAAGTTAGAAATGTAGGCTGTAGGCTAGTTATGAAGAGGCTCAAGTACTGTACAAAGAAGTATCAATTTTATCTGACAGGAAATGAAGACACCAAAGAAAGTTCTTCCCACCATACTCATATTTCTCCCTTATTGAACCTCTGGGTTCATGAAAAAAAATTAAGCAAGAGACTAAGTATAAATATTTTCACTAATAGATGATATCTAATCACCAAAATTTATGTAAAAAGGCAGGTAACAGTTGTGTTCAGTTACACTGAAAGGAGCCTAGCGAACAATTAAGGATACTCCACTGAATACAGTCTGTGGCTCCAACCTCCCAGAATCAAACTAAGGAACTTAGTAGAAATATTTTATGTCATCACTAGGGAGGTGGAACTTTGAGGAAAAGGAATTAACTCTTGGATGAAAGACCCAAAGCAGCACTTCTTAGATGATCAAATTAACTCACTGAGGTATGTTTTTTGATGTGTCAATGTTTCTGGTTACCTAAAAGAGATGGCATAGATAGTAACCCTGTTCAGTAGTTTTGTGGAGCTATACATTAATAAATGAAATTATTTCCAACTTTGTAGTCTTGATAATTCACATTCATATAGTACTTTTATGACTTACAAAGTACTTGATATATATTAGCTCGTTTGAACATCATACTTCTTCTGTGATATAGCTAATATAACTATTGTTTTCTCCCATTTTCAGATGAGGGTACTTGAACTTCAAAGTAGTACAGCAAAAAGTGGGCTGAATTTGTAATGTCACATGGGTTCAAATTTGACTGAACTTAATGACTTTTGACTCTATGTCTAGAATTTGTGACTCATTAAAAGGTGATAGTGATCCCATAATACAACAGCAAATGCATCAGCAGCACAGGCAAGATCCTTTGATATAATAATGAATGTAACAGGAGCATACACAAACATCATGGGGCCAAATCCAATGTTCTTTTTTTAAAATGTCACATTAGAGCAATAAATAATATGATTGGGTATGTGAAGTCTCTTGAATATTTTTATAAATCATTATTTGACAGATGAGGCAATTAAAATCTAAAGAAATTATAAGTAATAATAATAATGATATTCATAATAACATTTAATATTTAGATATAATCTATTATGTACCAGGTATTGTGCCAAACATTTTATAATTATTTTATTTGATCCTCACAACAAACCCCAAAGGCAGGTGCTATTATCATCCCTGTTTCATAGATGAAGAAAAATAAAGAAAGCAGAGGTAATATAACTTGGACAGGGTTCCACATCTTGTCTCTAAGTCAAAATTTGAACTGAGGTCTTCCTGATTCCAGACCTGGTACTTTATGTCCTGGGTTATCTAGTTGTCTTAGGCTGTTGCTCAGTCATTTTTCAGTTTAGTCTGACTCTTTGTGACCCCGTGTAAAGTTTTCTTGTCAAAGATACTAGAGTGGTTTACTATTTCCTTCTTCAATTCATTTGACAATGAGGAAATTAAGGCTAACAGTAAGTTTCTGAGGTTGGATTTGAATCTTTGCAGGAGACTGCCTGACTCCAGCCTCAGCACTCTATCCACTATGCCACCTAGTGTCCTTAAGTAGAACTGGTATTTAAATCTAGATTTTTTGACATAATAGAAAACTTTATATCCTGATAACATAATGCATACATAAACCCTCTCCCTTTTTCTGCCATTATCATTTTTCTCATGGTATTATTCTTATAATATTGTGAACAAACCACACATTCATTTGTAGGACTTTAATGCTCAATAATTCTTCACTGAACCTCTCACAGTTTTTTCCCCCCTAATTTATTTATTTGGGGAAAAAAAGAATCAAAATATCTAAAAGCATAGATCTGAGACCTTTAAAATGTGTTAAATCGAAGTCATATATAAAATATAAATCCTCAAATAAGCAATGTTAATAGAATTCCTTTTAGTTAAGCTAATTTTTATCCCAATTGATGACTCTGTTATTTTAAATTTTATATTATTTATATTTATATTATAGCTATAAAGTTTCAAAAATGCATTTCAAAGTACCAATCATCTTTACCATGTCTATTTGTACTTTTGTTGGAAAGAAATTTTATATTAACTAGCATTTAAGCATTTACAAATATTTTATATATGTCACTTTGTCTTAACAATTCTGTGGCATAAATACAGAGACTTTGTTGTTCCATTTTACAACTCATGAAATTGATGTTTACATCTAAGGAAAGGTCTTTCCCAAAGTCACCTAAGAAGTAGCTGTACCATGACTATATATTAAGGTTGCCTTACTTTCTCACTTTGAACAGCAACATTCATTCTAAATAATTCTGCACTTAGAATTTTCAATATGAGTTTCATGAGTATGGCTCGCTGAATAATCCCCCTCCCCCCCAAAAGAAGAAAGATGCATCACTGACTTCATATATACTATGGAAATAGAGCAAACATTTTTTTCAAAATCTCTTCCAATGCAAAATCATAGAATACTAATCAGAAGCATCCTTAATAACAAAATAATCCACAAAAATTCAAAATTTTATCTTTCATTATATCTACTTATTTTGCTTTTCTACTCAAATATACCCACTTATATGTATTATATATGAAATCCTCTATCTTTTGTAGATATGTGTATTGCATGAAATCCTGTGGCATCCCATAAGTCTACCTCATCCTATCTTTCTCCCCAAATAAACATGTATTCTTGATTGTGATTCCTCCAAACCTGTACTCTTAAAAATCTATTACCTATATCATATTGTTTGAAAATGCTATCACTATTTCAAAGATCTTTTTATAACTCCACAGATTGTTATTGTTGTTCAATTGCTTCAGTTATGCCTGACTTTCCATGACCCCCATTTGCTGTTTTCTTGGCAAAGATATGGAAGCAGATTACCATTTCCTTCTCCAGCTCATTTCATAGATGAGGAAACTGAGGGAAACGGGGCTAAGTGACTTATTTGGTCTGAGGTAAGTGTCTGAAGCCATATTTAAATTCAGGCCTTTCTGACTCCAAGGCTGGTATTATATACATTGTGCTACATTTCTCTCTTTCTATTAGTTTATCTATTTATACATTATCTATAGCTAATCTATTTAGACACTATATATAGCCTCACCACTAATACACAATTCAAAAGTCCTCCATAAACATCTTGAAAATTGTATAATGAATTGTGGCTATTGCAAAAAATAATCACCACTTTAAGGTCAGTATTCTGATGATAGAATCCTCTGTACATATACAGTATAATGCATAACAGGACTTGTAGTTAGGTACTTTTCCAGCTCATGGAACTGTTACATTCACATTAGATTGGCATAATCTTCAAGAATTCAAAATCATTTATATGTCTTGATTTCTTAATTGAAGGCTTTCCCTTGTACACTGGAACTTTTCTCTTGTTTCTCTTAGTCTTCCAATGGCTCTTTATTTTTCTCAGATTAATTGGTCACATTAAATTTTGGTTTTCAGTCAGTCTACCATAATAATAACTTGCCTCATCTACTCCTATGCTTGTATAAATATCTGCTACTGCACTTTTAAAAAAAGCAATTATATGCTCTGTATGGATTTATGCAATTAATACTCTCTACTCATTATTGTGGCAATTTCTTAAAATGATGTAAATCATAATATATTCATGCTTAACCAAAATCAGTGCGACTGTTATGACTATTTTAGGTTCTCTAATAGACTGTATATATTTTATTCGATATACTAGGAAAATTCCTGAGTTTTTCTTGATAAAAACTAAATTATTAGATTCTAATGGAGTACATAGACTATAAAACAATTATTGCACTTTCTCAACATGCCCATCACATTTTCAACTATGCTCACAAATGTTTCTCATAACATATATTATACATTACATATTCTTCAACAATTAAATGGAGCAATGGATAGTGAATTGTACCTGGAATCAAGAATACCTGAGGTCAAACTGATCTCAGACATTTATTAGCTGTGTGATAGTGGAAAAGTCCTCAGCCTCTTTGCCTCAATTTCCTTTACTACAAATGGGAATAACAGCATGGAGTTAATATGAGGATCAAAGATTATTACATAATATTTATAAAGCATTCAGAACAGTTCCTACAATATTATAAGAACTTAATAAATGGTAACTTCTTGTAATGGATGTATTATAGAGAACTCACATCTATCATGTGGCTCCTCCACTACCCTTTGAGTGATCTTAATTCTTCAGCAACTGTACAATTTGATAACTTACCACTGCAATACAATGAAAGAGTGTTGATTTGAAAAAGATGAAACTTCATGTCAAGGAAAAGATCAAGGCTGTTAAAACTTGATTTCCCAAAAGTGATAGACCTTGCTCTCTTGCTCAATTCTGGAACCAATTCCCTGTTCACCTGCAGTTATCATCTGAGCAAGGCACAAATGTGATTATGCTGATGGACAAGCTGTATAGTTTAATCATTTAAGTGCATATCAGGTCTGAACCAAAAGCATTCTTCATCCACTTAGTTTTTCCAATGTCATAGTCTTTAGCATAGTTATGTATCTCACATAAAAGACTGCAAAATATTCCAGGTTATAGTGTAAATAGCAAAGTGTCTTGTGCAAACAGAAACATCTGAAGGCTCTTACTATCTATATGCCATATCTACCTTAACTATACTTACTGAATCTTCAGAGATGGAGTTCATATGGAGACGTAAAGGAAGCTGCTGCACTCTTGCAATATTACCTTATAAACAACTTTAAAATTAATAGCTCAAATCATCTTACACTCATTATACTAGCTAAAATGAAAGATGACTTTTAATTGGGGAATCCCTAATATGTTGTGACATACAGTTGTAATGATATACTACTGTGCTATAAGAAATGATGAGCTGGTTGATTTTAGGGAAAAAAAAAACATGGAAAGATTTGAGCCTATGAAGAAAAGTACTATTTACCTCAGAAAATGAACTGAAAATAGAAATATGCATAGTGTGGTCTTATATATATATATATACACACATGTATGTCTGTAAACACAAATACACACACATGCATACACACACATACACATACACACACACATAAAGTTGTTGTTTAAAGGTTGGGTTCTCTAAGATGGGATGGCTCTAGAAGGAGGGAGAAAAAAGTGTACGGCAAAGAAAACTTAAAAGGACGCATTGAAAAAATTAGAAAGATATTAAAAAAATTTGTAATATATAATGCAAAGATTTATAAAAATATTTTCAGAAATGAAAATCTATGATTTTAAATTGACTTCTCTATATTCTGCTGGGTACATGGAAATGGTCTCTTCTCCCCATCTCCATTTTGTATTTACATTTTAAATGAAGAAAAAGTTAAAAAAAAATAATCTTCAAATCAAATTCTGAAATGGCAGAACCAATAAAAGTTTAGGGTGAAACATTTTCTAGCTCAAAACAACTTAGGAAGTAGAGTTCTGTGACACTGGGCTATGGGTCCAAGCCAAGGCTAACCAAAAGTCCACATCACTACAGCACCAATGGTGAGCCTGAGAGGAGGTAACAGAATCAGTATCACCTTTAGCAGCTCTCAAAACTGACATGATAAGGGGAGCCAGCAACTTGTCAAAAAGAAACTATAGGAAAGGCAGGTGCTAGGACTGGTTGCAAAATGGGATTGTGTTTGGAAACTCCATTATTTATAACCATTTCCCAGTTACATTTCTGGGAAAGAAACAACCTCTTTTGGTCACAAGACCTAACTCCTATGGAGCAGTATCATTTTCATCACAAGGTTGCAAGGATTACTTTTCCACACAGATCGCACCACCTTGGTATGTGCACTGGAAAAACTTCCAAATCTACAAAATTAGGTCTGAAAACAGCAGAGTAAAAATGACTGAAACTCGTGACAGTGTGTATCCCATTCCCTCCTTTATTTGGAGAACATAGACTGACATTAATATAAAAGTCAAGAAATAGGCTGGGGATCTGAGCAAACAACCAACAACAAATGTAATAAGAAAAAAAAAATACCATGGTGACAAGAACAAATTCAGAAGAAACCATGGAATCAAAATAACCATAAGCTTCAAACACAAGCCCTATAAGAATTCCTTAATATTTTAGATATGTGTATTTTCAAAATCAAATAAGAATATTAAGAGAAAAACATTAGGAAAAGAAATGAGCAAAAATTATGAAAACATATTTAACAACTTGGTAAAAGAGGCACAAAAATACTGAAGAAAATAATGCCTTAAAAGAAAAAATAACAGAACTGACCAAATGGAAAGAGGTATAACAATATACTGAACAAAATAATTCTTTAAATAGCAAAACTGTCCAAATAAAAAAAAAGAGGCTAAAAAAAAAAAACTCTAAAGAAAATAATTCCTTAAAAAGATAGAGCGGACCAAGTGGAGGTTAATGACTCCATAATACTTCAAGAAAAAAATAAAACAAAATGCCAAAAATGAGGAAAAAGAGAAGAAAATATGAAATATTTCATTGGAAAAATAGTTCCCCTAGAAAATAGATTCAGGACTTTAAGAATCTAAGAATTATTAAACTACGTGGGCATTATCAAATTACTTTGGACATAGTTTCAAAATGCTCTCCAGAATGATTGGATCATTTCACAACTCTATGAACAATGCATTAGTGTCCCATTTTCTCCACATCCCATCCAAAATTTAGCACTACCTTTTCCCGTCATCTTAGGCAATCTGAGAAGTGTGATGTACTTACTCACAGTTTGTTTTAATTTGCATTTCTCTAATCAATAATGATTTAGGGCCGTATTAAAAAAAATGAACCCCTTTCTAAACATTTAGATTTTTTTCTACTCCAAAATGAAAAGAAATCTTTCCTACTGCCCTGGAAATTTTGTTGATGCTACAGTTAGTACTTTTTAACTATTAGCACTTATTTAATTTCTTGATTATTCTTAATATTCTTATTTTCAAATGTTTTATTTCCACATTTTTTTCCTCCTTCTAGCCCCTCTTTAACTTATTGAGAAGGCAAGGACATCAATTTACAAGTTATATATATATATAAAGTTATACAAAACATGTTTCTTTATTAGCCTTGTTGCAAATTAAAAAAAAAAAACACAAAATAAAATTAAAGTTAAAAAATGTTTCAACATGCACTGATTTTCTCAGCTTTACATGGTACCTTCAAAAGAAAAACTTTACAGATAAACGTAGAGAAACAGAAATATCAATTGCACCCTTTAAGAAGATAATGCAATAAAAGATGCATTCAATAAAAGGTCACACACAGAAACATAGACTAAGAATGAACTGGAAACTAAATAATCCTAAAGAATAAGTGGGTCAAAGAAGAAATCATAGAAACAATATTTTTATTTTAAAAAATACAACAATGAAACAACATAACAAAAATGTTATGATGTAGCCAAAGCAGTACTTTGGAAAAAAATTTCTAAATCTAAACACACACTTTAATAAAAATAAGATCGGATCAGTGAATAAAGCATTCAACTAAAAAAAAAAGTCCCAAAACAAACAAATTAAACACCAAACCGGAAGTTGTGAAAATAAAAGAAAGATGAATAAAATTGAAAGTTAAAAAAAAAAACTGAATTAGGAACTGATTTTATTTTTTTAAATAACAAAATAGATAAATCATTGACTGATTTATTTTAAAAAGAAGAAAAGAAAATAATTAGTATCAGAAATAAAAAGAGTAGATGTACCACCAATGAAAAAGAAATCAAAGCAACTACTGGGAGTGATTTTGCCTAATTATTTGCAAGTAAAATTGACAACCTAAGTAAAATGGCAGAATATTTTAGAAATACATAACGAGCCCATATTAACAGAAGAGGAAATAGAAAACTTAAGTAATAATAACTAAAAAAAAAATAAATTGAACAAGATAACAGCAAGCTACTTAAGAAAAATCCATAGGATCAGAGTTATTTACAAGATTTTATCATTTATGAAACAATCCCAATACAATATAAACTATTTGAGGGGAGGGAGGTAAAGAAAAAGTCGTACTAAATTCTTTTTATGACTCAAATATAGTTTTGATACTAAATCAGGGAAAACAAACAAAAAAAAAACAGAAAAAAATTATAAATCAATTTTCCTAATGAATATTGTTGCAAAATTTTAAATAAACAACAAGGAGATTAAAGGAAAACATGACAAAGTTCATACAATATAATGAGACAAGATTTATATATGCAATTTTGGTTCAATATTAGAAGAAAAAATCTACAATCACAACTTAAGAGATCAATAACAAAAACAATTAAAGAGTTAATATTGTAGAAGCAACAAATGTAGAAAAAACTTGTGATAAAATAAAATACCCATTCCTATAAAATATAACAGAAAGCAAAGGAAGAGAGGCTTTCTTGATATGATTAAGTGGGAGTAACTACATGGTACAATGGATAGAGCACTGGCCCTGAAGTCAGGAGAGCCTGGGTCCAAATCCCACCTCAGACACTTAACATTTACTAGCTTTGTGATCCCGGGCAAGTCACTTAATCCCAGTCACTTTGCAAATTCCTTCCTCCCTACCCTGCCCCCTCCCCCCAAAAAAAAAAAAAAAAAAAAAAAACAAACCAAAACAAACCAAAACAAACAAAAAAAAAAAAAAAAAACAAACAAAAAAACAGAATGATAACTATTTAAAACTAAGTAAATATTTTATGTAATGGGAATAAGCTAGAAGTCTTTCCAATATGATCTAGGAAGAAGGATGTCCATTAGCACCACAATTATTAAAAACTATCCTAGAAATTCTAGATAAATCATTGAAAAGAAAAATGAATTGGGGAAATAAAAATAGACATTAAGGAAACAACATATCAGAAGGGATGTAGAAAAACTGGGATGAAGAATGGAATTATCAACTGGTCTAATGTTTCTAGAGAACAATTTGAACTTCTGAGCCAATAATACCATTACTAGGCCTGTATCCAAAAAAGATCAAAGAAGCATGGAAAAGAATCTCTACATAGGAAAAAAATATTTGTAGTAGCTCTTCTGTTGGCAAAGAATTGAAGATTAATAGAAAGCCCATCAACTGAGAATAGCTGAACAAGTTGTAGTATATGAATGGGATGGGATACTATTGTGCTATAAGAAATAATGAGAAGAATGGTTCTAGAAAAAATCTGTGAAAACTTAAATGAACTCATGAAATGTGTTCAGAAGTGAGCAGAACAGAAGAACACTGTATACAACAACAGCCCTAAAGTAATAATGATCAAACATGAAAGAGTAATCTACTATGATGAATACAATAATCTAAGACAATTCCAAAGGGTCTATGAAGAATGCTATCCACTTCTAGAGAGATATCTGATGTACTCTGAATGCAGATTGAAACATACTTTTTAACATTATTTTTGTTTGTTTTTTAATTTTTTTTAAAGAAACATGTTTTGTGTAATTTCATAAATAAAATTGATATTATATTCCTTGCCTTCTCAAGGGGATGAAGAAGATCTAGAAGGGGAGAAAATGTGGAAATAAAAAATTTGAAAATATGACTATTAAGGATAAACAAATTAAATAAGTGCTAATAGTTAATAAGTATTAACTGTAACATCAACAAAATTTCCAGTGCAGTAGGAGAGATTTCTTTTCATTTTGGAATAGAAGAGAAATCCAAATGTTTAGAAAGGGATTCTTTTTTTTTTTTAAATACAGTCCTAAATCATTACTGATTAATGGAATGCAAATTAAAACAACTCTAAGGTACCACATCACACCTCTCAGGATGCCTAAAATGACAGGAAAAGATAGTGAAAATGTTGGAGTGGGTGTGGGAAAACTGGAACACTAATGTGTTGTTTGTGGAGTTGTGAAATAATACAATCATTCTGGAGAGCAATTTGGACCTACGCCCAAAGGGTTATAAAATCTGCATACCCTTTGAACCAACAGTCCCATTACTGAGTCTGTATCCCAAGGAAATCATAAACAAAGGGAAAGGACACATGTGTGCAAAAATGTTTGTAGCAGCGCTTTTTGTGGGAGCAAAGAATTGGAAAATGTATAAATGCCCATCCACTGAGGAATGGCCAAACAAGTTGTGGCATATGAAAATAATGAAATATTATTGTTCTATAAAAAAAAATAATGAATGTGTTGATTTTAGAAAGGCCTGGAAAGATTTACATGAACTGATGTTGAGCAAGCTGAGCAAAATAAGCAAAATCAGGAATATACTGTATATAATAACAGCAAGAATGTACAAAGATCAACTATGAAAAGCTTGGTTCTTCTCAGCAGTTCAGTGATCCAAAGCAATCCCAATAGAGTTCGGACAGAAAATGCCATCTGCATCAAGAAAAAGAACTATGGTGACAATGTAAATCAGCACATGCTATGCTCACTTCTTCTTCTTCTTTTTTTTTTTTAATCTCTTCCATTTTTTTCCTTTTTTATAATTCTTATAACTGTTGTTAAGTATTAATTTAATAGTTTTTATTTTAAAACTCATTTATGAGGGACAGCTAGGTGGCATAGTGGATAGAGAACCAGCCCTGAAGTCAGGAGGACCTAAATTGAAATCTGACCTGGGACAGTTAACAATTCCTAGCTGTGTGATTCTGGGCAAGTCACTTAGCCCCAATTGCCTCAGCAAAAACAAACAAACCAAAAAACCCAACTCATTTATGGCACCTTATATCATTATCCACAAGCATTGTGCATATGATTGTAGATAAAACTCATCTTTAAAAAAAACCCCTTGATTTCAAGGGATATACATAAAATTGTAGAAATTTAGGGAGCATAACTATCAAATGTAAAATAACTTAACAAAGTTGTTTCACTTTCTCAGGTTTGCATGAAAACATTAAATAATTTAGGTAGGGTATGCTGTTATAGGTATATATTTTGAAGTCCTAGAACAAACTGGAAGGAACAATAGAGCCTACTTAATACATCTTGTTTCTTTTACAATAAATAAAATGAATCCCAAAGAGATTAAATTACTTGTCCAGAGTCACATTACAAACAAATGCGGGAAAAAAAAAATGACCACAAAGAGAACATTGTGAATATTTGTTATCTCCATAGAGGTGAAGATATCATGCTTATAGCAGAATCTGCTAAGATAAAATTTTGTATTTTTTTTTAACAAAATGAGGTAATAATCTCTCTGGAGAGACTGTTACTTTTCTCCTGGCAGGAGAGTTGGAGTTAAATTGTGACCCTTCAGAAATATAATTTCAATGGGTCAAAAAATTTAATACATTTTCCCAGAGATAGACTCCCCCATATATTATAATTCATAATTAAAACTATCTAGATCATAATCTGAACAAATCCAGGAAGAATAGCTAATTTTTTTGGAATATGAACAAAAAATCGTATAGCCTATGGGACTGATGTTTAAAACATAAAATAGCATTCATTTTGAATGATAATCTGGAGTTATCAAACTATGATGAATTAAAGGGATTTTTTTTTTTAAATAGTAGATGAGATCTGAAAGCCTAGATGAAACATTCAATGAACACAGGACACTTTGAAGTGCCTTAGAATTAATCCTAAAAGAATTTTTTTAAGAGTGAAACTTGCCAGGTCTATACAACATTATTTATACTGTATAGCTAGGAATTCTTTCTAGCTAACTGAAAGATTAAATTGATAATACTTCTTTGTAATTTTATTGGGCACCATAATGACCATTTCTTAAGTGAACAAATGAAAAGAACTAGTTAATTTGGAAGATGCAAAGTAGCCTGTAATGTAATTATGAATTAGTGAATGAAACCAAATAATTTTAGATCATAAAGAAGTAGATATAAGTCCTCTCTTCAAGTATCACAGTTTTATTCATTCATAATAAATAATCAAAGTTGCTTATGGGTTCTTTCCAGAAGAACCCAATTCCTTAGGTGTCCTGCTCTGTTCTTATTGATAAAATGAGATAGGATTATATAATAAATGAATATGAGAGTGAATTAATTAATTAAAAAAATTAAGTGTTTACTATGTGTCAGGCACTATGTAAAGTGTAAGGCAAACAAATTTTTTAAAATGTCTCTGTATTGGGGCATTGTACTCTAAATTGTAAGTAAACAATACAGACTCGGAAAACTAATACAAGATATTTGGGCAAAAATAAACCTATGATGGTGAACGGATTCATCAAGTAGTCAAATGATATGTTCTTTCTAGAAGTAATATTATTATTGATTTGATTACTATGTACTTTAAGTGCATTCTAAAATTATAAATCTCTCTTTCTCTGTTCCTTATGAGTGAAAAATGATCAAGAGTAGAATCATTTAGCCTGGGAACTATTGAGTTTCAAAGACCTAAAACCTTTGCATTTTATCAATTTACCTACTTACTCTTAGGAACAAATAATAACTTTTTAAAAGTTTATTCTGTAAAGAAACCATACCTGGAATTTGAAACATTAAAGTTTAATGGAAAAGTCCATCACAGTTTATGTTGTAGGAAGAATAATAGTATTTGCTGGATGTAAAAGACTTGGATTTGAATATCTGGCTATTTGCTCTCTGCTCCATTAAATTTAAGCAGAGACTATTTTTTTGGGGGGGTCTATTTTTGTATGCCCAAGATTTTGCATTTGCACTTGTCCAGTCATTTCAGTCATGTTTGACTCTTTGTAATCTCTTTTGGGATTTTCCGGGCAAAGATTTTGGAGTGGTTTGCCGTTTCCTTCTCTACCTCATTTTATAGATGAGGAAACTGAAACAGAGTTAAGTGGGTTTCCTAGGACACAGAGCTAATAATTGTGAGGGGGGATTTTAATTTGGAAAGGTGAGTCTTCTGAATCCAGCCCTGGTGCTTTATCCAATGTACCAACTAGGTACACTTGGGCTTTTCATTTAGTAGGCTTTCAATAAATATTGATTGCTTCCTTTGAGTTTCCTCATCTAGAGTAAACAAGAACAGATGCTTTTAATGGTCTAAATCTTATCCAACCAAGAGCTGGACTGCTACTTACTATACATATGACTTTGGATAACATATAATCTTATTGAACTTCAGTTTAGCCAATGGTAAAGCAAGAATATCACCTTTTGTATAAAACACATTGATTTTCATATAAGCAAAGGTTCCTTTGTTGACTTCATCTGCTAAAAGTTGACATCTGAAGTAGGTAGATGAAAAGAAATCAAGAACAATACCTTAAATTAGGCTGTGGTTGAATGCCAAGATAATTCAAGACACCAGAACAAAACAACGTTGTAAAGTAGGTTAGATAATACAACGTCCAAAGCAGTTAGTTATAGCTATTGGTATATCCTCTCTCAATTAAAAAATTCAAATAATTTCATCAATATATAGTTAGAATAAACTGAAATCTTCCACATTATAATTTATAAGTAGATACATAACTCCAAAGGCTGTGTTAAGTAAAACATGCTGCAAACTTTCATATAAAAAGGTGGCATAAAGAAGACCATGTCTATCTGAAAAGGCATAAGCTGAAGTGACTAGACAACTCCCAGAAGTAACTGTCAATCTAAGAAGCTCTAGTTAAGATCATAGGGCATTTTTTGAATTCATGAATTTTTGAATTTGAATTTACTTTACAGGCATGTGAATCATAGGCATGATTCCTATGTTGAATATCTGACTTAACATTTCATATAGAGCAGAATCATAGAGGACCTGGGGAAGTTTTAGTCATACCTTAAAATGAACACAATACAATTTAATAAAAATCTATAGAAATATTAGTGGTCACTTTTGGTTTAGTGGAAAAAAGGTAATTCTCCCATATAATTCAATTTAAAGAATAAATGATTTGGATTCCAATACTGTCTGACAGCCTTGCAATCCTGATTTGTTAGTCAAACAAATGTGCTTGACCCACTATCTAAAAATTCCCACAATCTAGACAACGCTTTACAGGTTCAGAGACACAACTCTTCATTTTCTTATTTGCCATTAGGCAAGAACCACCCAGAGCTCTAGGATAAGGAGCAAAACAATACAATCATTACTTTGGGATGGTGTGTCAAATAAATTAATTAAAAATTTATTAAATGTTTAATATATTTTAGGCACTGTGCTATTTTTTGTCCTGCTCTATTATTATATTCTGTTGAGTATAAAAAGGACAAAATATAGTTCCTTGAAGTTTACAATAGAACAGAGGAGGCAAGTTATATTCAGGAAATAATTAACAGAAAGAAGTTATTAGAATTGAGACTAGACAACATATTTCCCAAAGACCATACTCAGCATTCCTGTGACTTCTCACCTCTTCCTTTTTACCTGAGTTATCTCACTAGGTTTCAATGTCAATTGCTGGAATTGTCTTGCTTTTATGTTTATATCCTGATTTTTTATTAAAAAAAAAAAACATGATTCACAAACAAAAAAAAAAGACTTTTCATCAGTTCATTAGCTAATTATATTCAGTCTGGCTAGCTAGAGATGTATAAAGTAGAACAAAGCTGGCAGTTGAAGGATCTTTTTCTCATGAAAATAAATCCATATTGTAAAATATTCTATCACTTGCTCATATTTCAGTAATTTTTATCTTTTTATTAAGTAGATATTTAAAATTTTATTCTCATTGATAACTAATCTACTACTGGTTGCTCTACACTTAAAAGAAAGTTTAAGATACTGAACTTGGCAAAATCTTAAAATACATATTAAAAATAGGAAGTATTTTCAGTTGTTATTCCACTCTTTCAAGCTGCCAATAACAAGCTGTTTTTAAAAGGAGCTTTAAATTATTATCTATATTATTGTGTGTACCTCAGAAATAATGACTAAATATTAAAAATAATAATAATTTTAGTCCACAAAGAAGCATTAAGCATTTAACATCAAATAAAACTTAAGGATACACAAAGAAAAAAATTAGACTCCGTTAGTAGCTTAAAAACACTTTATAATAATGCTAGATAAAACTTGAATAGAATCATGATGCCAAGTGAAAAACAATATGTATTTGAATTATTATGTGTCCTTAAATATTACTTTTATGTCAGTAAAAGAATAACTTTTTCAAATGATAAGGAAGCAAAATGTTGCAATAAACAATACAAAAAGCATCTTGGTACCTGATTTCTATACTAGAGATGTTATAATTTTGATAACTCTATATGTATATAGCTATATAAAATTAGATTTTATTACAAGTTTGAAAATGATCACTAACCATGTACATTTAGACAGTACAAATAAATTTTTCTTGTGTTGAGGAGGAAAAGGCTAGGAGATTGGGAGAGGAAAGACAAAAATTATTTCCTGAAATTAACCAGACTCATTTTTTTAATCATTAGGTTGAAGTGAGAGAAAATGTTTCTGAATGTAAGGTAAAAATAGGGTATTTTATATTGGTACATTGGGCAAACTAAGTAAAATTTAATAGCTCCAACACAATTTCCAAAAACAGGTACTTCAGGAAAAAAAGGTCAGATAGTTTGTATTCAATGCTATTATTCTGCTTCTGTTTCCTCAGGTTCCAATTTTTCTATCATACATATGAAATTCGCTACATAATACTTGATTTACTGCATTGGAAAAGAGTTATTTTCCAATCTTCTTTCTGACAAATACCTTCAAACTTCATATTCCACAGATACCAAGAGAGGAAAAAAAATGATATGGTACTAAGAGAAAAAAATCAAGAATCTAAATCAAATAAAAAAGAGGGGGCTAAGAATATCAAAGAATCCCCTTATAATTTACTTCTAACTTATAGGTCTATATGTAGACTTTGTACAGGCAAATAAAAAAACTGACAATAATGCCAAATGACTATCACTTAGAAATGAATTATGTTTTAACTTTTAATCAATTAAAGCATAAACTGTTCTGTTGGCTGCTTCTTCTGTTAGCCTTCCTCTTACCTGATGGGTGCACCTTTAGCTTGAGCAGGTCTCAATAAAACTGTTATAGTGGTGGCAGTTTCATTAAGGGATGCATCAATTCCTTCATAGTCAGGTAAGGTGGGAGCTGATTAAAGGGAAAGAGAAAGAAAGAGGGTTTGATCAAGTAGCACAGTTTTGTCAGAGTCTAAATTATGCTGAATTCTAAAGGAAATGAAAATCAATGCAACATTTAATTGCCAAATACGTTCATTAGGGGGGAAAAAAAAGCACATAACACTAATTACTACAAATCTTTAGGTGTTTGCGTTGAATGTTTTGGCAATAAACATTTTGTTGATTTTTATATGAAAAAATTAAAGAGAAACCATGAATCATGGTTTCTGGAGCAAAAGTATGGAGAAGAAGAATGGAGGAAACTTAGCTTATAAAAATGAGACTCAATAGAGGTATTTAATATACAATCATGAAATATTATCATGGAAGATCACTGAGTTATTGACTTGAAAGGAACCTTAGAGATTATAAAATGGGACTTCTCATTTTGTGGCTCTAGAGCCTAAGGTTCCAGAATGATCAAATGTTTTGCTGAATGTGACACCAATAATTAGTTACAGAACCAGGACTAGTATTTAACTGCTAGGTTTCCAGTGCTATCTTCTTCCATCATATTACAGCTGTGTGTAAAAAGAACTTTCTTATCTCAGGCATTTATATTATTGACTGCTTCTAGACACATGAACAATTATGATTAGGTTTGGTTAAAAAAAAAAAAACAGAACATAATACAAATCAGAAGTGCCCATCACTTTTATGAGGAAATTTTTCATTATCTAAAGTCAATGAAGTTGGTTGGAAGAGGATAAGAAATTCAGTTAGTGAATAAAAGATGAATAGGAAGGAAAAACATGGTCCGATGTGCTCCTCTATGCAATAGGCAATTCACTGAGGCAAAGTAAGTGCTGGGTAGTATGTTATGTACTGCTGCAGTAATAACTGTCTTAAGTATGGTTAGTCAATCGTGATTAATAACTGAGGTCAAAGTTCTCAAACAATGGCTTGCAACATTATTCAGGGTAGAACTAAACTAAAATATAATTGGAAAATATTTAACAAAATAAATGGAGATATAAAAGAACATAATGTTAATACATGGCTTTCTCAGTTACCATGCAGTTCATGTTCTTTTAAGTGAGAAACTAAATGGGAAAAAAAAATTAACTAACAGTATATGGTTCTTTTTTCATGTGAAGTTAGGTAAATATAACTACGTAATGCTTTTTTTTTTTTTTTTAATTATAACTTTTTATTTGCAAAACATGGCTGGGTGATTTTTCAACATTGACCCTTGCAAAACCTTTTATTCCAACTTTTCCCCTCCCCTAGATGGCAGTAGTCTAATACATGTTAAATATGTTAAAGTATACTATGTAATAATTTGAAATGGATTTATTCTAAGTGATTTTAAACCCTACTAAATTTATTAAGATATATATTCTCAAAGGCTATCTTTTAAAAAAAATATCACTGTTTCTCTAGAACTCAATAGTACAAAACAAAACATATTTCCATATCATTTATTTGAATACCTGAAATATTGGTTGTAACGTTGATTGCTGTAGCTGGCCCAAAGCCTTTGACAGTACTGGCTCTTATAAAGAACTGGTAGGTTGTTCCAGGGTGCAGATGCAAAAATACATGATGTGTACTATTCCATAAATTTGTCACAGTCTGGGGAGGCCCAGCCACAGGAACAGCAGGATCAAATGACCTGATGCTGTTATAGCTTACCTATTTGTTTAAAAAAAAAAAAAGTCTTATTAGGCACTTTCCTGCATCATGGTTAACTGCTCCTAACTTATTTCCCAGTATCCCTTCTTTTTCTTCTCCAATCTATTCTTAGTCCAACTGCCTAAATGATACTCTAAACATTGAGGTCTGACCATGTCAATCCACTACTCAACAAACTTCAGTGGCTTTCCATTGTTTCCAGGATAAAATGTAAGCTCCATCATCAGTTAAGGCCCATAATCACCTGGCTCAATCTTGTCTTTCTGGCAAGTAACACATTTTTCTGGTCACACTCTCAATACTTCAATTACTCAATACTCAATATTTAAAGGAATCGCTTTTCACCATATATAAGATTACTTATCCCATATTTGTACCTTTTGCATAGGCTGTGGTCCTTACCTCTCTACTTTGGAACTGAAGTTCCTTCAGTCCTCAGTTCATGCATCATTTTTTTGAAGAGATCTTTCCTCATTCCCTGAGTCATTAGGATGCCCTTTGTATACTTCTGAGATGTACATACAAAAACATTCATATGTATGTATATATGTATATCTGTGTGTGTGTACACATAAACACTCTTATTGTATCTATCTGTGCATATGTTATATCTCTCTAGAATGCAAACTCCTTGATGGTAAGCAAGAACTCTTTCATTTCTGTTTTTGTATCCTCAGAAGCTAATGCAATGACTGGCATATGACAGCCATTTAAGAAATGCTTACTGGCTTTAATTGAATGAATGAATGAATGCTAAATAATCCATTTTAAAATAAAACTATCTACTTGCTAGGATTATATTTTTTCCCATTTACTTCATTTAACTTCCTTTCCTTCTGTTTTCTGGCATACACATAGATTCATGTTTAGAATTTTGTAGCTATAGATATACAAGTTTCCTTTGTTATCTCATTTTTTCTAAATCAACAAATTTTTATGTAAATAATATTCAAGATATGCTAATATAATCACAACTTGCTGGAAGTTCATGATTCCCCCTTCAGTGATTCACTTGTCTCATTTTGTAACCATTGGAAATTTAAGTATTTGTAAGCTTTAATCAAATCTAAGTAGGCACAGATATCCTTATATATACATGAATACTTTTTGACTTGATTCTTTTGTAACTACTTTTTTAGGAAAAGGAAGAAACAGACAAAAATTCTGAAACATGAGTATTTTAATAGCCTGTTTATCCCGTTCTTGGACTTATAAGGAGAGAGTCTCAAAGAAATAGCCAAAGTTAACTTAAAACTCCAAGAGTCAGATTTATATGGACCTTTCCCTATTTTTGTATTATTTTGCAAGTGAAATTCCCCATTAAATCAGAAATTTTGACAGTTCTCCATTAATGTTATAAGACTGTATATTTGTGAATGTCATGATTTATTACACATAATTATGAAGAAGTCTGAATGACATTGCCAATACCCACTCCTAGCAAGTAAAAAGAAAAGTTGCATATTTAAAGATAGAATTTACAGATCCTGTTTTGTGGTTCTATCACCATTCAATATCAGAGAAATATCACTTAGGATCAAATATATTAAAATGCAAAGGATTTATAGTTCATCTACTCCAATATCTTCATATCATAATGAGTAACATCAACATTTGAGGATTACAGAATAAAAATGACATGCCTACATGGTAGTTAAGAGGCATGAATAATAGAGCACTGAGCCTGGAGTCAGATTTACCTGAATTTAAAACCAGTTTCAAATATTTACTAGCTGTGTGATGTTGAGCAAGTGACTTAACCTCTACTTGCTTTTATTTCCTCAACTGTAAAATGGGGATAAAAAGAGAAGATTCAAATGAGATAATATGTGTAAGAGTATGTGGCACAGTGCAGGGCATATAGAAGACATCATGTACTTATGGGCTTTCCTCCTTGCTCTCCTACTCTCTCTCCTTCGTGATCACATAGATAGCAAGTAGCAGAACAAGGATTAACATTCAGGAAATCTGATTCAAAATCCAGCACCCTTTCCAGTATTCACACAATTAGAAAATATTTAGAAACCACACTGAAGTGAATTAATAATGACTTGAATATTATTGTTTCCTAAATTTTACTTCCCTTTTCTCCAATTCTGTTTTATCTCCCCTCCAATATGTTTATGCACATTAAAATGAACTTTTTCATCAATACCTCATATTGAGTGATGATTCCATTTGGATCCAAAGGTTCTTTCCAATTCAGGAAGATCTTGTTTTCAAATGAGGTTCCTTTAAGAGATTTGACAGGAACTGGACCAGGCACTACAAAGAAGAGGGGTTTGGTTAGAAATATGTCTATATATGGGAGGAAGGGAGGGAGAAAGGGAGAAAGAAAGAGACACAAAGAGGGAAAGAGAGGGAGGGGTAAGTGAGGAAGAGAGAAAGAGAGAGAAAAGCAGGAAAAAAGAGGATAGGGAGAGAGAAGGGGGAACAAAGGGAGGGAGAAGAAATCAGATGTGCTAGATTAATTAATTATAGGTATAAATGTATATGGCATACACACACAATGTATGTCTATATAATTTCTATATATATCTAATATATGCATACTAGAGACTGGGTCTCTCTACCTAGCCTGACCTGAAAGTATATGGCAACAGCCTCTCATAGCCAGGATTCTGGCTATGGCAGAAAAGTTTTAACATGAGTTAGTTTGCCTCACCTTAGGTAGCCTGGTGGCCTACTGATCCAGGAATTCACCCAATTGGGGCTGAAGTATGGCAGACATATAATAGGCTTTAGCCCATTGGAGATTAGAACTTTTCTGCTAAAATAATTCAACAGCTTCAATCTTCCCAGTAGCAGAGATTACATGGAAATACTACCATGCCCAGTTTGGACACTTATTGAAATGTTATATATGTATATAATGACACTGGATTCAAGCTGATAAATAGTACAGTCGTTTCAAGTACATACTTGCAAAACAAAAGGAATTCCTTAGAGTTAAGAACACATTAAATACATTTTTGAGCAGAGAACATTATACACCATAGGTACTCAATAAATGTGTACTGAATGAAATGAAATGCTTGAAGATGAGAGTATATAATCTGATTTGACTTCATTAAGCCTCTTAGTTAATATATTTGTTCCAAGAACATGACTGTAATTTTTGGATAGAATTTTTAAAGACAATGACAGATCAATAAATCTTATCAAACACAGTTCAAAAATAATTAACTACTATTAACAGAGAAAATGAAAACCAAACCAAGTGGAATTAGACTATGCCCTCCATTACTATTCAGTTTGATACTGTCTCAAATACTTTTGTATGAACAAAAATAATACCCATAAGCATAAATTCATAAAAGTGATTGGTTAATGGTGAATAAGTTCAACTAGTGCTGAATTTTCAAATGAAAAACATTTTTCAAAGCTAATATAGCCAAGGGAAGTTAAAACAGCAGGAGTTGGAGGCTTTTTGTTGTTGTTGTTATTCTTTTTAATCAGCATAATCAATTATGAAGTATTCCCAGGTGTAAGAGGGTTTGAAGCTTCACCCAAACCTTGCTTATGCTGAAAATAGTTCACAGTAACTGATAATTACAACAGCAACAATTTGGAAAGCTTAAGAATCTTCTAGTTAAAGTATTCCACACTCAGTTTCTTTTTTTGTTCACTTGTACTTTTTACTTTTAAACATAAATTCACCTAGAGTGTTGAGTATGGCTTTTGAAAAGTTAAGAAAGAAACAAGTAGAAGGAATATGATACTTTTTAAAAATATGCATAATACTTCAGTTTTCATTAAAGTGTTTTTTCTTACCCCTCTTAAAGTCAGCCTAAATATCTGCTTGCATATTTTAATTAATATTTTTCCTTAATCTAATGTTCTAATGAACTTCACACATGACATTTTCAGGGAATGCATTTTCAAAGTATACTGCAATTTTTTGAGGAATGAAATAAATTAAAAATCACTAGATCAAAGAAAATGCTTTACACCATGGCTAGCAGCATCAAGGCAAAGCAAATGGTCTGTCACAACAGTGAGATTCAATTCAATCTACAAGGAGACCATGAATGATGACATGACCTCTGGGACAGGCAACATAATTTGGCACATTAATAATAAATTCATGAAGGCAAAGAAGCCCACAGTAAACAGCTGAGATGCCAACACTAAACTTCACAAGAACTGTTCATCCATCTGTCAGTGGAAGAGTTGGGGAGAAGTTAACTAAGGCATCCGGGGCTGTTTTGCTTCACTGTATTGACACAGATTACATGATTATAGAGGTTGATAGGCCATGACAACTCCTTTGTGTGTTTTGTGGCATTTGTTGATACTCTTGTAGGCAGGGCTTTATTTTCCAAAGGAGTATCTGTTGTTCCTCCTCTTGTCAAGTTAAGCATATTTACTAGGTTAATAAAGGGAGAAAAAAGATCCCTCCATTTAAACTATCTTGCAGAGAGTGACTACAGGGAGTACAGAAACCTCAATCAAGGAAGAAACAGCAATTCAAAGAACTGCAGTTATTAAGTTTAGTCAACAAAAATTTTGCTAACAACTTTAAAATGGCAATGGGCACATTAGGACTATGTAGGGGTATTTTAAAGTCAGTATATAGCATTTTGCATTTAAGAATAGGAAGGCAGAAGTAGTTAAAATGGGATTTCTCTTTTCCATCCGTTCTCTTAAGTTTTCATTTGCAAAAAAATAAAGATTCATTACAAAAAGTTGCATGTGTTGTTCTTGTTCTCACTGGTCACCCAGAGTTTATCTCAGGGTTATTAATGAGATGGACATATAGAGGAGAAAACAAGATGCTTCTAGAAGATGGCCTAATTCTCTTGAGGAATTTGGAATAAAGATAGTGGTTTACACAACTTGCAACTAGATCATGGAAGTGAATAAGCTGGAGGGTAAACTACATAAAAGGAGTTTGGCAGCTCTAAGAGAGATACTATTTGGCAGTTTTCTCTCTTTGAAGGGGGGATCATCTTAAGAAGGCTGCCAATTTCTGTATATACCTGTGGTTTGGCTAAATGTAGCATGAAGTTGGTAAATGGCCATCACCATGGCAACAAATAGGTTGCCATGGACATCACTGTGAATCTTGACATCATCTCTTTCTTTTAATAGAGAGCCAGAAGTTTGACATTACTTTGTGGGCATGTGTTAATATGACTTTAATAATTCTCTTTAATATTCTTTCAATTAATTTAGACAAATAGAGAAATCTCCTGAAAATTAATACACTACAGAGTTGGAGGAAAACTGAAGTGAAGACCAATGAGATAGAGGGCAGCAGCAATAAGAGGGCATAATAGAATCATTAATATATAATCATTATAAATAGTTTTCACAACATATGTATAACCACCCTCTGCCCAAGTCCCCCATAACAGGTTTTTTTTTCCTCAGCCAACTCATATTACTGATTTTTATGACTTCTAGAATAAAAAATGGTACCAAAACCTTCATACAAAAAAGTTCTAGCCTTGTACTAGGGGAAAAAAATATCTAATAAATTAAATATAAATTTTACCTTAGGGTTCTAGTGGGAAATCATTCTAGTATGGCTTGTTTGATTTATGAATTCCCCAGAATTCTTTCTTGTGAAATTATATCTTTTTTTATTATATGGCTGATAATTTATTCTTCTTCTATGTATGTAAGGTGGCAATAATTTAATATAGTGGGTTAATCAGATTGATATCATCACTGATCGTTAAACAAATTATGATTTAAATTTTCTTTTCCCATCTACTCCCACCCCCCTAAAAATACTAAAAAAGATCTTGCACTATATATTAAAAATGAAGCTACATGGGAACAACTGAATATAGTCTTATGTAATAAAATAGTGTTAGAAATTTGCATTTTGGTTAAATCCTATAATACAAGAAGGGAGTAGTATGTTTTAAGTTGTTGCTACAACAAATTCACGTAGCAATAATTGTATAACAGCAAAAGCAAACTCTAAAGGATTACAATTGAAAATAATAACATAGTTAGTTTCAATTTATAAATGAATTTCCTGGAGTGGGAGGGGAAATAGCAAAATCATAGCTATACCTAATTTAGAACTTACTTTAAAGATCCACAAGAATTCATTTTTATTATTAACCCATCTATCTATAGATATCACAAAATTTAGTATAGTGTGCATAAGTAAATATGAATATTATTCATATGTTTTGGGGGATGTGTGAAAAAGGTTTATTAGGAGGAAAAGTGTTAAAAGAAAACAGTATGAGCAATGAAAATTGGTCATATAATGGCTCCAATGATGATCAACCAACAAAGCATAAAACTTACAATTGACTACAAAATTAGAGATTCTAAGTAATCTTTTTTCTTTCTAACAAAGACTATATGAAATACTTGTAAAACAATAATGCAAGAACTTGTGTAAAAAATAGCTATTGGGCCTTAAGATAATTCAGTGTCTACTTTGGGTGTTGATAGAATTCAAACAGATTCAAGTAAAAGCCCAATTAGGAGCAGATTAATGCTAACTCTTAAAAGTTGCATTCCTGTATTTGAATTCACTATTCAAAGTTCTAATTCTGTAAACAAGATCATTAGTTCTAGGCAGTGAGAATTCAAATATTACAACTAGGAGGGGGCAGCAGGGAGAAGATGCATTCTCTTCCATCTCAAGACTTTGTTGTATTTACAATTCTCACAAGGTTATGCTCTAGCTCCCAAGCCTCATCTTTCCTATCTTCTGATTACTAAACAATTCTTTCTTTTTCACCACACAGGAGAATTTTCAAAGCAACTAGTTCTAAATATATCATGAGTGTGGCAGACAACAAAGATATTTTCATTGCTTTCAAGAATTAGCTCAGTTAAAAAAAAAAAAAAAAAAGATGAATCAGTTCATTTGAATGGCTCGAACTGCAGTTACCTTTAACATCTTCCTGTGGCTTAACTGTTCAGTTTCAGTAATAGCTTGACAAATTTTCATTTGGACATCAAAAGATATGGGAAACTTTGATCAGTATTTATACTCTCATAATACAGGTGATCAACCTGTGCAACCAGAAGAAGACCTATACATTTTTTTTTTACTTTGGCTTTTCTGTAGAAGCATAGGCCAAAATGACAAGGTCAGTATGATAAAGGCTATAGAAACATTTGGGCATGAAATTGGCACTCATTTCTGACACCTACCAAACAGAATCCTAAGATTTGAACAAAGTTTTTGATTCTTTTCTAGGCTACCACTGACTTTTTTCTCTTGAAAGCTCACCTTATTCCAGAAATTCAATTTGGAAATGCCCTTGATCTTATGGCCTTTCTCTCTGATTGGATGGATCTTCCCAGAAGCTCTTTTTAAGGAGAGTATACAAATCAGACAAGCCATTATTCCCTTCTCAACTGTACTCTAATTTTCTTCGCCATGTTACTATATGGTATACTATTTCCCTTCACAGCTTTTCATCTTTTTTTTTTTTCATGTGTTGTCTTCTCCCAATAAAATATAAGCTCTAAGAGAATCAGGACTGTCTACTTTATATTTGTGCTTCTAGGAATTGGTTTGGCTACAAAGTAAGCACTTGATACATGACTTCAAAAATAAAAATGATGTGTGATAAGGGGAAAGTATCAATTGGTACAGAAATTTATATTATGTTTTGTTTAATATTATTAATTTTATCTATTTTTTCTAGGCAATCAAGAATTCTATGGATTTTTTTTTTTAAATCGAACATATTAGCTATCATTCCCAGACAGCTTTAAATCATTTGAAAAGGTAATAAAATGTGATAAATATGTCTTCATTCAGTACTGAAAACTACGTATCAAAACAAGTTTAATAGATCATAAATTTGGTTTTTTGAAACTTTTTAATAACTATTTAAATGATTATTTTCCTTTGTAATCCTGTGTATTTTATTTGATGTATTTAAGAACATTTTTTTCTGAAAAAGGGTCCATTGATGTGATCACAGTAAAAAAGTGATTCAATTCACTAACAAACTTTTAGTTCAATCAACCAGTTAAGAATTCATTCAAAATACTATACTATATCTATATACTATACCTATTCTATACTATACTATCTATACTATACTATGCTATACTATACTATACTATACTATACTATACTATACTATACTATACTATACTATACTATATGCTATACTATAATCTATTCTATTTTTATCTATAGCTAATTTGTTACCTTTAAAAAAAAAACAGTTCTCTCAACAATTTTTGGTCAAATTATTTTTTCCAGTCTAAAAATTACTTTGATAGAAAACAAATGTAGAAAAATAGATTCTGGGTGGTTTTATTTTCTATCATCTATTTTTTGATGTCATTTATTAATACTATACTAGTCAACCCAGAAAGTGTGGCAACCCACTAAGGAAGAAATGATGAAAATTCAACCATGAAATGAAAAGAGATGGAAAACAGTATGCAAAAACAGCAATCTGGCAGTATAGGAAACTTATGAGTGAGGGTCAAATTTTCCTAAGATATATATGTAATTGGTTCTTCAGGCTCTTATACCTTTAGACCATAATCTCATGCCAAGTTTTGCTTGACTATTTGCAATTCACCCTCTAAGAAGTTTCCCAATATCTTTACTTTACCCAGAAATTCCTACAGATAGATCAGAATTGGATCTAGAATAAGAATTCATCTACTTGCTTGGAGGTGAAATTGTTCACCAGGCAAGTCAAGAATTTCTCAACTATTCTGCTAACTGCGCAAGAAGATCCCAAGTAGATTTCAGAATATGTTCAAGTCTCTATTCACACTCTGCCTTCTAGAACTTTGAAAGCATTGCTGTGTCTTTCATAGATAGAGCATTTAAAAGTCAATACAGACCTCAAAAGATATCTAGTTCAGAATAGGTAAACTAAGACTAGAGAGATTAAGTGAATTATCTAAAATCACAAAGTTAGTTTGTTACAAATCCAAGACAAGCACTCAGGCCTTCTGATTCTCAATCTAGCTTACATAATGGGATTCAAAGAGAATACACTTTTTTTTCCTATTCTTTACATGCTTCCAACCTATATCTGCTTTGATTTATTTTGCATAACAACACAAAACTAAATAACAACAACAAAATGTAAATTTCTCATAGTTTCAATGTTATCATGTTTGGGTAGTATTATGAGATTTTTATTTTCAATTAAAACTGACAATAATTAATGTTTCATGACTACATCAGAATATTTCACATGTTTTCCTGTGCACATGAAAATGCTCTTCCATTATTTGTTATGCCTCATTAGCTAACTTTATTCTTTCTCTAAATTAAAAGAAGGGAAGGCCCAGTCCCATTGGATCTCATTGTGTTCCCAAAGATTTTAAGTTTAAGGTTGTGTATATGCTATGTATAGCAAGAAAGAGAAGGTGTCTGGTATTTCCTTCCTCTCTATTATTAGGATTCATATGGACTCCAAGTAGGTCTTCAAGGACAGAAAGAGTAAGACAGCTAAAAACAAAAATATGGTCCTTTTGATTAGATCAAATGACGAACAACAGCCAAAAAGGGAAATAAAAAAATAGCAAACAGTAGGATGAATACTAGATTTTGAATTTGAATATATGTGTTTGAGCTCCAAATCCAATGTATAATCTGAGACAAGCCATTCAACACCTCAGGGCTTAGAATTTTTGCTTAAGCAAAGAAGAATGGTTTACAATAGCAGTTTTCAAACACAAAATCCAATGCAGGTGGCAAAACTTCTGAATGTAGTCTGAACCAGATTAAAACATAATTGGGAAATATTTTACAAAATAAATAAAAATATGACAATATGTTAATGTGTGGTTTTTCTAAGTGAAAATGTGGCCTTCCAGTATGATAATGCATGCATGTTTAGTGGCTCCCATTTCTATATGAATTTGATACCACTGTACTAGAGCTATGCATACACAGACATATTACCATTGTGTGGATAGAAGACACATGAAAATAATGTGATGTAATAGAGTACTGAAGTAAAAAAGATTTAGGTTTGTATCCTATTCTTGACATTTACTGATGTATAATCCTGGCTTATCCACTTAGCCTATCTAAGCTTATTTCTTAAATTCTTAAAAAGAGATAATTACAGTATATTAGCTACTTCAAAGAGTCAAGTGAGATACTTTATTTAATGGAATTTAAAAACTTTAAAGTGTTTCAAGGTTTGGAGCTAGTTTAAGTTCATATTTTATGCTGCTGTATCTGTATACTATAATTGCTAGATATAGCTCTGTCTCCTAGAGCTAATGCTGAATGGACCCCAAACTAGTATCAAGATCAGTTTAAAGCAGTAAAATACTTTTAGCACACCAAGATGTTATTGTTTAAAAATATATGTCTGTAGACTTCAATGTCACATATGAAAATGCTTTATCTTTGGCATACACATTGATGTGCTATAAAAATTTACTATTATTTGCTAGCTAATAATAATAACACCTAACACCTAACAATGTTATTATAGTCATTGTTATTTTAATTGCCAGGCACTATGCAAGTGTTTTACAATTATTATCTTACTTGAACATCATAGAAACTTTGTAAGTTAGATGTTATGATTATTCTCATTTTACAGATGAGGAAACTGAGGCAAACAAAGGTTAAATGATTTTGCACAGGATAACACAGATAGTAAATGTCTGAGGCCAGATTTGAATTTAGATCTTCCTGACAACAGATCTAGCAAATATACAAACTATCTAATGGGTAGTATAGATGAATTATTTAGAAGTCTTCAATTAATTCTTTTTAGTAAGATTTCTATTAAGATTATTAAAAGATTTTAAGATATAGTTCTATTAACATACAATGCTTTCCCCCCTTCCCACTTTTATCAAGTGATGAAAAGTTTACACCTTACAGAATTTAAATGTCAGAGACACTTTAAACTTAAATTTGAGAATGTCATGATGTTTCTCTTCTTTGCTAGAAAAACCTGAAACCATTAATATTGGATTTATCAGTTATAAAAATGTAATGAACAATTGAATAATTTAACAAGTACTTTAACAGATGACCATAATAGTTAAAACTTTTTAGCTTTTTAAAAACTGCCTGTTAAAATCTTTAATCCAATCTTTATTTTTAGTATGGTTCAAACACCTAACTATATTTGAAATGGCATTTAGTGACTTATTTGGAGAGAAATAGTCATTCTAATTAAAGATAACAGCATTAATTTTAATTTCATAAATAGAATTCATTGAGTTTTCGGTCAGTTTTAGTCTAAATTAACAAGAACAATATGAAATTCTTAAATATTATCCTTTTTTGGTAACATGGTATAAACCTACCATCTTCGTCAGTTTGAATAATTGTCTCCTCGCTTTCCTTCCTCCCTTCAGGATTGGTTAGGATCATCTTGAGGCTGACATTTGTGTAAGGTGGCAGATGGCTCACAACATGCTGGGGTGCTTTGGGGTCCATGTCCAAGCAGTCAGCCTTGCTCTCATTGTGACCACGGAAGTAATGGTAGCAGATAGTGACATTGAAAGTGTGGCAACGTGTAATATTGTAGCCTAAAGACTCCCAGTCCACTGCGATATGTCTTGCTTGGATTTCAGCAATTTTTAGTGTTTTTGGTGTTCTCATTGGTTCTAGAAAAGAAAACAAAAATGCAGATAGTTCCATGAGCACTATCATTACAAATGCAAGGTTGGAAATGACTTATAAACCTTTCACTTAGTCTCCCACCTTAGATTACAGATATCTCAATCCGTTTTTCTTTATGGGAAAGTTTCAAGTCACTGATTATGATTTACCCATTGTACAAAAGGAATGTTAATTAAAAGCATCACCAATCCACAATATTTAAAACCATAATAAAAAAATGCTACAAAAGTAGATACAATACTACTACAGCTGTCACTGCTAACTTTCCCCCACTCTTTTATTCTGTTGTTAATAAGTGAGTAAATTAGCTAATATATCATAACTGAAAAGAGTCAACATGTTCTGCACTATGATTTATCATGCCACTAAACTACGTTGTATACTAATTACACTAATTGTGGTACTAAACTACCACTTATGAAAGTGATGCAGATATTAATTAACATTTATTATTTCAGTAATGATGTTGTTCATCAAGGCAGCAAAGCTGAGAAAAATGACAAGAATATATTTGGGTATTCACACTGTCATCCTTTTCCTTTGATTCCCTTCCAACTCAGTCCTAGGAGAAGCTCAACGTCGGACATTAGAGCACTGTCACCCAAATCAAACTACCATATGAATTTCCATTCATTTGGAAAGCAGCAGAACAGTGGGAAGATCCTGGAATGCTAGCAATTCATCATTGCTTCCTCAAAGTATTCAGCCCTAATAGCAAAAAAAGTTTGATATTTTAACTTAATTAAAATACTGATACATTGAAAGTTATGATCATAACTATGCATATACCTGGAAGAAAGTAACATTAATAGCATAACCTCAATGTATTAGTTCTTCAAAAGAGAGCAGAATAAAATCTGTAGAGGGCTGAAACTCTTGAGTCAATGCACTGAGGTCAGTGCACTTGAGGCTAACTACTGTTTGGACAATCCTCTATGGGCATATGCTTGGAAAATGGCCCTTCCCACTATCCTGTGCTGGCTCAATGATTGGTGTATAAAGATTGTAGGAGGAACTAGGGGGTGGAATAAGACTAGCCAGAGTCACTTTGGTGGTAGACAGGAGGTTGCAGAGATCCTGCTTCCAGCCCTTTCACTTCTACTCCTAAAGACCTAAGACTAAGGACTTTTGTTTATCCTGATTCCGATTGATTCTAAGGTATCCAGGGTGCTAATGTGGTCATCACAAAAATCCTACATGGAGCCTTAACTTACCACTCTCAATTCAATGTTGATAAACTCTTGGAGTTAAATTAAAATGAAGAAACCCTCTTTTCCTTCTGAAAAAAAACCATTTTGGGTTTATGTTTAGAGAGTTACATTTTTAAAATTTAAATTTCAATTCTGCAAAGATAATAAGCAGGGTGCACAGATAGCAAGTCCAATTTGGAATTTCAGTTCAATGTATTTATTAAGCAACTTGAAAGATGCTGGTAGCCCTTTAATTTAAATAACAAAGTATTTTTTAAAATGCACACAAATGCAAGACTTACACTATCTATGCTTTGGTTTCAATGCTGCTATTCCATATTTTGAAAAGTAACAGGACACAATCTCTCCCTTTAAATTTTATATTTTCAGTGGGTGATGAGGCACAGAAAGATAGTACAAAAGATTCCCTACCCACTCCCAGATTCAATTCAGCTAGAATTTTCTAAGTATCTATTATGGGATAAGAGTTCATATAGAAGAAGGGAGGCTTGCAGCTAGATAACATTTAAATCACTGTTTATTATTCCATTGGCTTAATCAAAGTGCACAGCATGACAAAAAATCAACAACTACACTATACATACAATAAGACAAATGAACTAGAATGTTGAATAATCAAAAGATATGTTACCTCATTGTGCAAAAACAACATCTCAAAACCTGTGCATTCAATGAACAATAATTCAATTCTGAAAATAGAAGTGCCATGCATAGTACTCTGTATAGAACAGAATCATATATTGATGAAAAATTTCATAACAATATTATCATTATGAATAACAACAACAACAACAACAATAGTATTTGTATTGTATTTATTATGTGCCAGGCAGCATGCTAAGCACTTTACAAATATTATTTTATTTGACCCTTACAACAACTCTGGGAGACCAGCGCTGTTATTACTCCATTTAACAACTGAGGAAACTGAAGGAAACAGGGGTAAAGTAATTTGTCCAAGGTCATTCAGCTCATGTGTGTAGCTGAATTACTCTCAAATCATCCTTACTCTAGGCCTGTTTTTCTGTCCACTGGACTATTTCAGTGTCTATATATTAGACAAGTAAGTAGTACAAAAAAAATCCTCATTAATGGCTAATTTTATTTTGATTTTGATAAACAGATGTCTATTTGAGGGATAATTATACAGATAATTATGTCACTTGAAAATCATGTATAAAGAAACTAGTTTTACTTTCTTTTTTGTAAAAAAAAAAGGAAAAGTTTTATTAGTTCCTTTTATTTTTATAATTATTCTCATATACAGGTGGCATATATATTGTGTGTGTATAGAGATATAAAATTATATTTGTAAACATTATATATGTATTTATATATACTATGCTACACACAAACACACACACACACATCTTTCCTTTCAAAGAAAAATAGTTAAATTGAAACAACCCATAAATATTGTGGTTGTATCTAACAGTATATGTAACAATTCTGTATTCAGTCCTCTCCTCATCTAAAAGAATATGATTTCCTATTCTTTCACTTGAGCTATTCATCTTTTTTTAATTTCCTAATTACCTATGAGTTTTACTTTCATTTTGAGGTCTTTTGTTAACTTTGGAATAGACATTGTTTATATTATTCTAGTTCTACTTACTTCACTGTATCAGTTCATATAAACCATACCTCATTTCTTTTAATTCCTTATAGTCATCATTTTAAAGAGAATAATGATATTCCATTACATTCATTTACTATAATTTATTTAGCCATCCCCCAAAGAACTGATATATTATCACATATTTCTGAATTTTATCTCTTATCTAATTTTCTGAATTATATACCCAATAGGAAAATCATTAGATCAAATAGAATCAAGATAATCATTTTTCTCCATAATACCAATTGTTATCCAGAATGATGAAACTAAATCACAGATCTATAAATATTTTATTAATGTGTATATACATACATATATACATGTGTATATAGTTTACAAAGCATTTATCTCACAATACAGAAAGTAAGAATATAAGAATTATGTCCAGTTTATATTTGAAGAAAATTAAGACTCAAAACCCCTAATTTGTCCAGGTCATAAAAATATCAAGACTTAAGAGTTCTACTAAAATATTAAGTTCTTTCTAATATATCATTTTGGGGCATGAGGTGGCTTGCCTTTTTAGTAATGCTATACAAGAAATTCTACTTACATGTAGATTGGATTAGATAGCAGCTGAAGACCTTTACAATTCTCAAAATTCTGGGATTGTGTTTAGCAACAAAACAAGTCATTGTTATTTGTGATAATGTAGAAATGATTAGAGAAATCCACACCATGCTTATCACGTTTAGAATAGAATCACGTGTAGAAATTCTTAATATTATTCATATTAAGAGGACAAAGTTAGGAATAAGGAATACTAGTTCATAAAAAAGAGATGGGGAAAATTTATCATTAAAATTTTTTTTAATTACTTTGAAGCACAGAGCTTTAATACCTGTTTTAGTACAAACTTTTAAAATAACTGTCACTTTCCTTTTGAAAAGTGAACAGCCAATTCATTTCTCTTTTCTCTTCTCCCTGGTACAAGTGATGTATTCATTTTCCTAGTCATGTTTTCATCACTCCAATTATAATCTTCTCTAGGAATACCTTGCATGAAACCTTTCTGCACAGTCAAGATATGTATTCTTAAGTATCAACAAGAGATTATCTAGTTACATATAAAATGAAGACAGAGAAAACATTGAGTATAGATTTTGATTTAAAATGTGAAAAGCTCTAATCTTAATTTGTCACAATGAATTCTATATAAGTATATAACGAAGTCCTATATATATATATATATATATATATATATATATATATATATATATGTAAAAATTTCTTTATAAATCTTAAGTCGGTCAGTGACCTTTAAAGGACTTGCTAACCATTGGGGATACAAAAATATGGAAATAGCTATGTACATAAAAGATTTATACACACAAATATATATGCATAGGGACATGTATATAAAGATATATGTATATATGTATTCTGTGCATATATATGTGTGAATATATAGTAAATGGAAAGTAATCTGAGCAACCATACTAACAGGCAGTGAGGTCACAGGGAAGAACAAGAAATGATTCCTGCAGATGGCAGGATTTAAATTGAATCTTGAAGGAAAAGAGATAAGTTAGGAGTTGGGAATGAAAAGGAAGAACATTATATGTGTATGACATATGTAAAAAGGCATAGAAAAGGGAGAAAGGATGGCATATATATATATATATATATATTACAGTAAAGGTGTATCTATCTGCTTTTGTTGACCTGACTTGTCTGTCTGGAAGGAGGTGGTCCAAAGGAAAGAGTGCAGAACCTTCCTGATTTCAAATCTGGCTTCAGACACTTAAACCTGTGTGACCCTAGACTTAACTCTTTTAACCTTAATTTCTCATCTTTAAAATGAGCTGGAAAAGAAAATGACAAGGTCTTCCAGTATCTTCTTCAAAAAACAAAACAAAACAAAACAAACAAACAAACAACAACAACAACAACAACAAAAAAAAAAAAAAAAAAAAAAACAAACAAAACAAACAAACAAAAAAAAAACAAATAGGGTCATAAAGAATTGAAGACTGAAAAAAATAGGAAAGGATTTTAAATATCAGAGGACTTCATATTTGATATTAAAGAAGAATACACTAATGTCTCTTTAAGTGGTAGGATGCAAATGGCATGCTTAGACCTGTATTTTAGGAGATCATTTTGGCAATTACATGAAGAAGGAAGTGGAGGGTGATAGATTTGAAGAAACCCAATTAGAAGGCTATTGCAATGATTAAGCCCTATATCAGAGGGATAGATGTGTGAGTGGAGGTAAAGGAACATGTATAAAGTTTAGTCTATGAAGTGAGAGATAACACAATTTTATACAATACTTTATATATGAGATAAGTGCAAAGGGGAACTGGAGAATATCATCTCAGTTTGTGAACTACATTGATGGGGAAGATTGTGTTGTCCAGAACAATAATATGTATTTTTTTAAACACCTGTCAAAGGAGTTATAAAAGTCCTTTATTTATTAGTTTAAAAAATTACTTGAAAGAGAGAATTGAAAGAAGATGGCAGAATAAGGCAAGAAACTACCTAGCTCTCTCAAACCCCCTGGAAATAAGTCAAAAGTCTGTCTCAAAATAAATTTTAGAGCAGAAAAATAATAAAAGTTGGGATGCAGCAGTCATTCAAAGAAAACTTGGGAGGACACTGAGATCTGACTTTCCAAGGCAGTAGTCTAGCCTGAGTCAGATACTGCTGGGTCAGATAACATCTAATCAATAAAATGAATGCTTTGGGCACAGCTGTGTCTGGCCACAATAATTTTTAGAACTTTAGTTCTAAATAAATACAGTGTGGGGGTCAGGCAGTTGATTAGGGTGAGATTGAGAGGACTACCTGCTGGTTATGGTCCCAGAGATCAGGTGCATTAACCAGATAGGGTCTCAAGTTCTGATTACAGGTAAGTAATAGAGAGCAGTGAGTGTGGTCTCAGAGGGCCAGGAGCACTGCTGGATATGGTCAATTTTAGGAAGCCTGAGTCCCTGATTTCAGTAACAGAGGAGAAGGGTAAGCTGATACTGAAGAGCATTTGCAGTGGCTTTGGTCCTGGCACAGGGGCAGGGAGGAGTATCTAAGGTAACTCATAGACCAAGGCATGAGCACTGGGAACACTAACTACACCTGGACTTGTATTGTTGAACACTAAGGTGGACCAAAAGTTCAAAGTCATGAGAGAAAGCTCAGAAAACAAGGGCATGAAACAGAAATCTGAAATTTTATTCTCTATTCCGAAGGATCAGAGCCTAATTCTATCACAAATTTAAACACCAAGAAGTTGTTCATTAAAAAATGAGTAAAAACAGAGGGAAAAAAAATAACTCTAAAATGGCTACCAAGGTGATAGAGAAGATAAGAGTTCAAATTCAAGAGACCAAAAAGGTTCTTGAAAAGATTCAAAGAAAAATGTAAAAAAGTCAGTCTCTGAAAAGGATTTTAAAAATCAAATGAGAGTGGTTGAAGAAAAATTGGGAAAAGAAATAAGAATAATGTAAGAAAAAAAAACTAAGAAAAGAAAGTCATCTTTTGGGCAAATATCCAAAAATTTACTGGGAAAAAAAAAACTCCTTAAAAATGAGAATCAAGCAACAGGAAGTTAGTGACTTCATGAAACATCAAGAAATAATAAAATCAAAGGAATGAAAAAAAAACACAAAGATAACATGAAATATTTCACTGGAAAACAAATACCTTAATAAACATATCGAAAATCAAATTTTACAAATTGTTAGATTACCTGGAAGTTATGATTTGTTTTAAAAAAAAATAAGGAAGATTTCCCTGAAATTTTAGAATTAGAGGGTAAAATAGAAATGGAAATCAATCAGTGATCACCAAAGGAAAGACATTCCAAAATGAAAATTCACAAAAACATTATAGCCAAGTTTCAAAGCTCTCAGGTAAAGGAAAAAAAAAAAGTTACAAGTAACTAGAAACAGTTTAAGTACTGTTGAGCTATACTCAGAATAATACAACATTTAGAAACATTCTGTGTTGTTCAGAAACATTAAATATAACCTTTTCAGATCATAATTGCCACAAAATTACATTTAATTAAAAAATAGGAAAACAGATTAAAATGTTAATTGGAGACTAAATAGCCTAATCTTAAAGAATTAGTGGGTTAAAGAACAAATCAGAAAAATAATTTTGTTAAATAAAGAGATAATACATCAAAACATATCATACAGAAAAAATAGTACTAGAGAGGAAAACTAGTATCATTAAAGGTTTACATCAATAAAACAGAGAAAGTGATAATCAATGAATTGGGTATGAAATTAAAAAAAAATAAATCCCCAATTAAAGACCAAATTAGAAATCCTAAAAATTATTAAGATTAATAAAATTGAATGTAAGAAAACTATTGAATTATAAATAAAAGAAGTTCATTTTATGAAACAAATTAATGAAACAGATAAACCATTGGTTAATGATAAAAAAAAAAAAACAAATCACTAGTATAAAAATTTAAAAATGAATACAGAGTTAATAAAGATGAAATTAAAGCAATAATTAGGAGTTATTTTACCCAATTTTGTGCTGATAAATGTAACAATTTCAGTAAATGGAAGAACACTTACAAAGACATAAATTGCCCAGATCAATAGAAGAGAAAATAGTATTTCTAAACAAATCTATTTTTTGAAAAGTACCTAAGGAGGAAAAAAAGCATCAGGAATAGGTGGATTTACAAATAAATTCTACCCAAACGTTCAAAGATTAACTAATTCAAATATTAGTTAAATCATTTGGAATAACAGACAAAGAAGGAATCCTACAAAACTCATTGTGTGAAACAAACATGATGATAAGACCTAAGCCAAGACAAACAAAAAGTGAGAAAATTATAAACCAATTTCACTAATGAATATTGATGCAAACAAGAGTACAGCAATAAATTGCAGAGATTACACATTATAATGAAGTAAGAATTATACAGGAATGAATAGTGTTCAATATAAGAAAATTTGTTAACATAATTGATTAATTTTAAAACAAAATTAACAAAATTCATGTGATTGTATCATTAGATGCAGAAAGGTTGGTTTTGTTTTTCTTACAAAACACAAGATTTATTCTTGTTAAAAACCAACTGAAAATATACAAGAAATGGATTTTTCCTTGAAATACTAAGAAGCTTCTATCTAAAACCATCTGCAAGTATTATCTACAATGAGAATAAACTAAAAGTCTTCTGAATAAGATGAGGTATGGGAAAAAATGCCCATTATCACAAGCATTATTCAGAATTGTATTAGAAACCCAAAAACTCCAGATTCTGAAATAAGAACTTACACTATTTCAACAAAAAAAATTTGAGAAAAAAACTGGAAAATAATGTGGCAGAAACTAGGAAGCATCTCACAGCCTATATAAAGATAAGGTTGAAATGCATTCATGATTTATATATAAAGGGTGATACTGTAAGCAAATTAGAAGAACAAGGGATAATTTACCTGTCTGATCTTTGGAAAAGAAGAAATTTATAAATTTATGGTCAAAGAAGAATCAGAGAACATTATGAAATGCAAAATAGATAACTTTTATTACATTAAATTTAAAAGGTTTTGCAGAAACAAAACCAACAGAAACAAGATTAAAAGGGAAGTATAAAGCTGGGGGGGGGGGAATTTTTGGCCAAAGTTTCTGATAAAGGTCTCATTTCTAAAATATATAAATAAGTGTCAAATTTATAAGAATAAAAGTCATTCCCCAACTGATAAATGGTCAAACAATATGAACACACAATTTTCAGATGAAGAAATTAAAACCATTGAGTCACATGAAAAAATGCTCTAAATCACCATTAATTACAGAAATGCAAATTAAGATTCTGAGGTACCATTTCACACTTCTAAAATTGACTAAGATGACAGGAAAAAATAATGATAATTATTGGAGAAGATGTGGGAAAACTGGGGCACTAATGCATCATTGGTGGACTTGTGAAATGATTCAACCATGCTGGAGAACAATTTGCTAGGTTTATATTTCAAAGAGATCATAAAAATGAGAAAAGCATCCACATGTGCAATAATGTTTGCAGCAGCTCTTTTTGTCATGGCAAGGAACTGAAAATTGAGTGGATGTCCATCAGTTGGGGAATGGCTGAATAAGTTATAGTATATGAATATAATAGAACATTGTTATTCTACAGGAAATGATGAGCAGGCTGATTTCATAATAGCCTGAAAGAATTACATGAACTGATGCTGAATGAAATGAGCAGAACCTGGAGAACATTGTACATGGTAACAGAATAATTATGTAATGATCAACTCTCATAGACTTGGCTCTTCTCAATAATACAGTGATTCGAGACAATTCCAATTAAACTTGGGATGGAAAATGTCATCTGTATCCAGAGAATAAAATATGGAGACTAAAATGTGATTGAAGCATGGAATTTTCACTTTCTTTGTGTGCTTGCTTTTTTCTTTTTTTATGTTTTTTTCCCCTCCTTTGGCCTGGTTTTTCTCGCATAACGTAACAAATGTGAAAATGTGTTTAAAAGGATTCCACTTATATCATACCGTCTTGGGAAGAGCGAGAGGGAAAGGATGGAAAGAGAAACATTTGGAGCACAAAATATTACAAAAATGAAGGCTGAAAACTATATAGTAAAAATACTATTGAGAAAAAATTCAACAAATCACCCAATTTTAATCATTCCACTACCAGATTTCTCAAATAGCTCTCACTACTATGTATTTCAAGTGTTAATCCCCTCTTGAATGGAAAACTTCAAATTGATCACTCAAAAAAAGCCTTTCTTTATTCCAATCCATTCTTATACCAGCTAACAAATTGGTGTTCATAAAGTGCAGAAGTCACTGTGTCACTCCTCTGTTCCCTGTTACCTCCAGGATAAAATGAAAAATCTACCATTTAAAGCTATTTCAGATTTATTTTGTATTACTACAATTTACACCCTGTGGAATTCAGAGAAAGTGGTTTCCTTATTGTTATTCCCTCTAAATGACTCTCTCTCCCATCATGATATATTGACAAAAGTGTCCCTAACCCTGGTATGTCCTCTCTGATGACTTTTGTCCCTTTGAGTCAGATGACCTTATATATCTGTCAAGGAATCCTCTAGTAGGACTCTTCATAAGTAAGAATCAAAAGCTCCTTTTTGTTTTAAGTAGGACAGATTGACTCACACAAAATGAACAGATATAAATGGACTATGATCTATATCATAAATGTCATTGTATTATCTTTTCTCAAAAAATTACTGCTGCTCCTAACTTCTATTTCTGCCAAGATTTTTCCAATACAAAGATTCACAAACGTCATCTTCAACTCCTCAATTTCACTCACCTTACATACCCGAGCTGATATGTCAGTTCTACTTTCTCATCATCTTTGGTATCTTTCTCCTTCTTTACAAACGTAATAATCATTGTGATTCAAGACATCATCATCCTTCACCTGGATTATTACAACAGCCTCCTAACTGGTCTCTTTCTGACTCAAATTACTTGCTACTCCAAATCATCCTCAAAAGAGCTGTCAAATAATTAACAAAATTTATTATCTATAGCTCATATATGACTATAGTATTTCCTATTCAGTAAAGTTTAGGTGGTTATTTTTTTCATTTTTATTTAATTCTCTAAAAACTTATATTATTTTAAATTTATAATATACTGAATTATTCATACAGTATAAAGTATATGCTTTGTAAACAAGTAACTGCATAAAAATTGGGGTATTTTTAAAAGGTGTAAGAACAAAAAAAAATTTGAAGATGATTCTCAAGCTTCAGATCTATACTTTTAATTTTCTATAAGGCAAGTATTGAAAAAAATCATATAAAAGCAGCTTCTGAGTTAGGAGGAAGCTAGAATGATTATTAGTAATTATTAGTAATATAAATATGAAGCACTCTGATAATCAGTTTTCTAATTCATAAAATGGGGATAAAATTACTTGCAGTTACTTAGTGTTTTCAATAAGAATGAAATAGAATTATACATGTAAAATGTAATATAAACATTAAAGTGCTATATGAATTGTCTGATTACCTAAAATCTCATCATCATGCTGTTTAGCTCAGCTTTGGAATTTCAATATCTTCCCAACTCCCTTACCCTCTGCTCTGTTCACATTGGAAGACTAAACTTCTCCCAAAGTTTTCCTTGAGAGAGCTAGATGGCACCCAGCTGGGAAATAGGAAGATCTGAGTTCAAATCTGACTGAAGACACTTAATAGCTTTATGACACTTAATAGCTTTAAGTCACTTAACCCTATTTGCCTCAGTTTCCTCATCTGTAATATGATTTGGAGAAGAAAATGGCAACTCCTTCCAGTAATTGTCAAGAAAACCCCAAATGGAAGGACAAAAAGTCACACTTATCTGAGCATCAACAATATTTTTCTTTTTCCTTTAAAAAGACTTAGACATGAGATTATCCCAGCTAACTTTTCATTTTCTACTTGTAGTTCTGCCTGCTTTGAACTCTAAGAAACAAGATATCCACCCCAAGATAGGTGGATCACTTAAAATCTCATAATCATGCTTTTTAACTCATCTTTGGACAGTCAAACTCTCCCAAATTTCCTCTCCTCTCTCCTCTGATTGAAAGACTCGAGTGTCTAGCACCAAACTCCTGCCAAGACTTTCCTTTATGGGTGCCTGGATCTGAGCTATCCAAATGACTCTTCCTTTTCTATCTGTAACTCTGTGTGGTTTGAATCCTAAGGAATACAAAGCCCTTTTATCTCTACCCTATCCCTCCATTCCCACTTTCCAGCTTCCTTTTGTGTATTGTGTCCCATCATTAGATTATAATTTGCTTGAAGGCAGGGACAATATTAGTTTTTCTTATTTGTATCCCTATTCCTTATCACAATGCTTAGTACATAGCAAGTATTGTTTCCTAAAAAAAGTCATATTTTATTCTTCTCCCCATTTTACAATGAAAAAAGAGATTCAAAGTTTTATTCCACAGCTCTCTTTTATTGTCCTCAGTTTCCCTAATTATCCTGACCCAGTCCTGTCTCAGTTTCTCTAATTTTTCTTCTTCAGTTTATAATTGTCAGCTCAAAGCTCAGTCCTGCAAACCCTGCCCCCCTTATCAGAATATTTGATAAGTATAAAAGATCTTATGTTTTAGAATATGAGAATGCCTCTCTCCATCCCAAGCTATCAGAATATCAGATACCATTTTATTAAGATGCCTCTCTCTCCCCATCTCTAGGGTGCCTCCCCCCATCTCCAGTGGTTCACCCCACCCTGTCAGAGAACTCTTCCTGCTCTCAGCACTCAGACTCTGCCCCTGTCTCAATCTAACCACTGAGTCTGAGCCATGTGTATATAGGTCATTGAGAACTCACATTGTTTGCTGGATTCTTGGAGATGATATTCTCATTCAGCCCTGGGACCAAACCACGAATCCATTTGGTCCCAGTAAATCTCTCCCATTTAATAAATTATTAAATATTCTCTAATCTCTATCTTGCCTCAGTTTCTCCAGCATTACAAAAGGAGCACTCACTCTGATGTCATAGGACCCAGCCAGATTTTAGGCTATCCAGGGATAAGTTACATCATCTCCTTAAATTTTAGTCTCCTAATGTTTAAAATGAGGGGGTTAGACTTGATGCCCTATCTTGTAAAACCATATTTATGTTTTATAATACGATAGGAAAAGTAGAAGTCCTAAAGATACTGGATTTTATCACCATTTTAGAAAGCAAATTTTATCCCCAAATGACTAACAATAAAAGAACATGAAATTTGTTAAATTACTTGGTTAATTTATCATTTTGAAATTGTTGGACCATATGGAATGAGATCAAATTTAAGTATCTGTGCAGAGGTAACAGAGTACCCAATGTGTAAACTGAGATTAAAAATCCAGGTCACCTACATATTTAAGTCAATTAAGTTCTTCCTACTACCTAATGAATTGGTACTTTATAATTTAGATTTGATCCTCTCCTTTAAAACCAGCACATTCTACGTTGCATTATATTAAGCTATGTATATCTATATCTATTTAATGGTCTATATATCCTTATTAGTAAATGAAAGTTCCTTGAACAGATATATCACATTTTGCTTTTGTATTCACAGTTATTATGATAATGCCTTGTATATTTTAACATTTTTCATCTTGTTCTATGATGTCAATCTGGGAGAGAAACTATCCATATAAGAACTTTCAACCCAAATCAGCAATGTATGAGTAATTTGTCTGAAAATCTGGGAGGTTAAATAGCTTTTGCTGACTTGAACCCTACATTCCTCAGAAACCAATCATCTATCCACATACATAATGCTTCTAATAATAGATAATACAATGTTCTAGGTGCTTAATTAGATTGGGAGGGTATTTTTAAAATCATTTTCCAATCACATTTGATGATTTGTTACTATTCAAAGTTATTGGAGTCATTTGTCATTTTGTTCTCCAGCTCATTTTAGAAATGAGGAAACAGGGTGAAGTGAATTACCCAGGATCACACAGCTAGTAAGACTCTGAAGGCAGTTCTGAATATAGGAAGATAAGACTTTTTAACTCTAGTGGCACTCGACTCCCTGTGCCACATAGCTGCCTGTTTGGCTGTATGTATATGCATATATATCAGCACCTCAACTAGCAGTGTCTACATTTAATTCTTCCTCCAAGCTCAATAAAACACCCATGTGACATAGAAAAACACAACCCCCCACAAAAACACTCATAAACCCAAACATACAAATACATAGACATACATTTATATGTTTATATGCTAAAGCCAAAATGAATGTATATTCAACTCGGGCTTCACTTCCAATGTGAAACAATGTCAAGAAAAACGATTTCATTCTTAAAATGTTCACTTGAAGTACAAGAATCAGAAGATTTCACCCAACTTTGTAAAATAAAATGAAGAGCCACTTTTGTAATTCTGTCGAGGTTAATGGAGGGATGGATGAGGGAAAGAGACAGAATTTGTTGACCCCTAGCATTTCTCAACAGCAGGAAGATTCAATAAGCAGCACTAGAGAACAGATAAAGTAGGATTCAATTTCTCTGGCACTTGTTAAGCAACACGTGACAGGACAGGTCAATATCAGCACCTCTTTTGGAGAGATAATCTCTAGTTATTCTGAAAGAGTTGTGAAAACAAAAGCTTTACTATCCACAGGGGGACTGAAGGCAAAGCTTGTACTTCTCTAGAACTGTTTTTTAATGATAAAACTTATTATCCAACTGTCAATCAGAGAAAAAATAGAAAATGTCCCAAAGCTTACGACAAAAAAAAAGAGCAAAGATTTTGTCCAAAATGTACACAAATTCAGAACACTGGAGCATGACAAGAGCTTTGTGCAGGGACTTCTACTTCCTTAGAAATGGAGAGCCAGACTCCAAAGCACAATTTCCATTCTGTTTACTAAATAAATAGAAGGTGAAGCTTCAGAAAGTCAGACAAAGCATTTAAAACAATGGGAAATTTTTCAGTTCCAAAGATAACCTGGGTGGGGGGGGGGGAAGAGATAAATACAGCAATACACATAAGGAGAAAGGAAAAACATGTTATTTCTTTTATTAAAGGCATAGATGTCTTTCTTTTTTTCTTTCAGATGCTCCTTTTTTTTTCAATTAAAAATATTTTTTCTCATTCTACCAACCTTCCAATGAAAAATAGTAAGCATAGTTAGGCAAAACACATCCCTACCTGGCAATAATGACATATTATAGATATTGATGTAGATAGCAATCTTTCCATAAATATCATTCATCTGCCACTATCTATTTGTAATATATTAACACATCTTTCATTTATCTATGTATCTTTCTAATCTATCTATTATATAGAACTTAAATCTATCATCTTTATCAAGAAATAGTTGCATCCTTTGTGATCCCTTAAGAATGATTTGATGTGAGTTTTTCACCAACCTATCTTCCTTTTATAATCACAAGACATTATAATTCTTGCCAGACATGATTTCATCTTTGATTTCACAGGTCACACTGAGTTTGCTGTAACTTTCTGAGATTCCTTTAATAGGCCTGGAAAGAGAAGGTTCTTTAAGCTTTACAAGTAATCATAAGACATATTTGCTTCTTTGGTAGGTGACAAACTAACATTATTGATATGATATGCTTGGATCCCAAGGTCATGAAAAGGACCACACAGGTCAAAGTTCTACTGATTTTCTGGAAGAAACATTCAATCTCGTTAAACAAAACAAAACAAAAAATAGAACAATATCCTTATATTCTAGTATCTTGTTATCTAAAATGTAAGATAATACTAAAATAATAGACACAAACCATTCATAATGATGAGAAAACTGCTAATTTGGTTACACTTTGGTAAAAGGATTTCTTGAATAATAAACAATAATCAAGTGATGGCAGAGAATAAACTATTGATGGATAAGCTAGCACAATGTCATAGTACCAGAAATTAAGTTCCAAAAAAAGGCACTTGGGATGTTTTTAAAGTGATCTATTTTAAACCCAATTTTTAAACCAACAATAAGCAACAACTCACATTGAATGAGTGTGAAAATAAATGTGCTCAGGACCTATATAATCTGAATGGTCCTAAGACTCATCCTTGATAGTTGTGTATATTGTTTGTTTGTAACAAGGATTCCTGACAAATGTTCAAAAGTAAAATTGTGTGAGAGGAAGAATAGACACAGAGGAATTAGATGGGGAAGGAGATATATATAACCACACCCCCACACCCCCACTCTCCCACACTCACACCCAGAAAAGTCTTCTAAATTGATAATGAAATAAGAGGAGAGAATAGGATAAAGGGGGAGGGTATAGAAGGGTATACAGATTAATGGGAATGGGACAAGAAGGGAAGGGAAAGGTGGAGAAAGATGATAAGGGGGGGATTCTGAGTAGGGTAAGTTAAACAATAGTTAAGGGCCAAGGTAATGTGCAGATTTAAAGAAGAAAAGTGAGCAAGGATAGGAAATAAAAGACACATTAGCATAATAATGATCAGAAGTAGAATTTATTAGGGAAAAATTCAGGGGTGGTAATCATTGATCTCAGACAAAATTAAAGATAAAAACATTTAATCAAAAGAAAAATAGGCAAACTACACTATGTGTCAATCTCTGTGTCTCTGTGTGTCTTCCCTAATCCAACATTTTTATATTTAAGGTAAAAAAAATTACAACATTTGGTTGTTGTAGAGCAACAAAAGAATTTTTTTTAAAAAAATCATCTGGACAGGAAAAGATAATGATCAATATTGGAGTGGATGTGGGAAAACTGGGACACCAATACACTGTTAGTAAAATTGTGAACTGATGAAGCCATTATGGAAAACAATTCAGAACGACGCCCAAATGATTTAAAAACAGTATACACCCTTTGATCCAGCAATGTCACTATTAGATCTAGAAATCATAAAAAGGAAAAGGGACACACATGCACAAATGTTAATAGTAACAATTTTGTACTAGAAAGGAACTGGAAAGTGAGTGGATGACCATCAGTTAGGGAATAGCTGAATAAGTTATGATATATGAATACAATGGAATATTATTGTTTTATAAGAAATTATGAGCAGGCTGATTCAGAAAAGCCTGGAAAGACTTACCAGAACTGATTGCCTGCTATCTTGAGAAGAGGAAGGTAAGGGAGGGAGGAAGAAAAAATTGAGAACTCAAAATTCTACAATAATTTATGTTAAGGGTAAGCTAGATGGTACAGTAGATAAAGCACTGGCCCTGGAGTTAGGAAGACCTGAATTCAAAGTCTTTAATTTTTACTAGTTTTGTGACTCTAGGCAAGCCCCTTAACTTCAATCGCTTCACCAAAAAGTAAAATAATTTTTAAAACTTTACATGTAATTGGAAAAACAAAATCCTATTAAGGGAAGAAAAGAATCACTTAATTAATTATAATTATATAAAACTAATTTTAAAAAATTAAATAACATAACTAAAATTCAGTCTTATATTCCTCTATTTTCCTATATTAACTCTATATTAAGGCAAATGAGATGATAGTCTCTTGATCATACCTCTCTTGCATTTTTCAATCTTTAGGAATTTCTTCTGAACTTCAAAGATTTAGGCAAAAAGCAATACTCTAATATGTACCTCCTTTTATATTCCAGTACTTTAATATATCTGAGATCTGCTTGATGTATGTTTAAGCTCTAACAATACAAATCATAATCAAGTCCATGTTTGCCTTACCTAATTAAATCTTATAAATATCTTCCTTATAAATTCACCACTTTTCTTATAATATTTTATTCTTAAATTTACACATGTTTTTACTTTTTCTCCTCAACTAGACTATAAGCTCTATTAAGACAGAGTTCATTTTTATAAATCTTTATAATCCACAGGTAAGTTAGCATTATACTTCTGCAATACCAGATGTTAAATTAATATGTCTTGCTTGATTAGTGGTCTACAGTTATGATCTTTCCCAGACATGAACTGACTGGGACACTAGTTTTGAAAACTATAGCAAAGAAGAAAAGAAAAAAAATAATATCTCTTGTTATAGGATTTTAATTTTATACATGTTACTCTGAGAATTATATTATTAGGTGATTTTAGGTGATCTGTTTTAAGTTGTTGAAAGAATTCCTTATAATGATAGTTACTCCCTCTATCAATGGAGGTTTTGTATTAATGTCTTAGACAATTGGATTGAGCTCTGAGAGAGTAAGTAAATTGCCCAATGACACAGCCAATATATGTCAGAGATAGGACTTGGACCTAGTTCTTCATGGCTTTGGAGCTAACTTTCTACATCATATGCCATGTTACCACTCCCCACTTCAAAATATTGAAAGATGTACAAAATGCTCATCATAATAGAAGTCTTTATTTTTTTTAACCAAAGGTAAAATTTCCTTCCTTCCTTTCTTTTTTCTTTCTATACATACAACATATTTTTAATCTCATTTATATATTACTTTAAGGTTTCCAAAGAATTTCATAACAATAATGCCCCCATTTTATAGATGAATTTAACTGATATATACAGGCTCACATAACTAGAAATTGGCTAAGTGTCACTGATTTACTCAAGGGTTTTATTAAACAGCTCCAGTGGAGTTATCAAAGATATATTTTTTATCTTGCATGTCACCAGGATGGAGATATAGTATTGAAAAATATCAATCCACCAGTCAAAAATCAGTAATAACTAATGTGGATCTTTTCTCAAACACTATCGTATGTAATTTAGCATCCAGACCAGTTAAACATTGGCCCCAATGACCATAAGCCATAGTGAGGTTCTATCTCTAAAACCATGATTCAACTTTTATGCCTTCTGATAACTTATTAACTTATCAATATACTAATTACCAATTTACCCATTTCTAATTGATTCCATGTTTTAGAAAGTTAACAAACACAATAAAATTATTTATAAAACCAAATAACAAAAAAACACCCAAAGTCAACTACACAAACTTTACTATGGTAACTTGGGGAAAGAATTATCAATTTAAAACTTTTGTTTTAATATGCAAAATATAACTGTCAAATGTACTGAAGTAGATGCTTGGGGAGAATAGTAAAGAGACAAATAATAACTATAGGACTGACAATTATTTGTCCATTCCCTCCTGACACAATGTTTATTCTACTGCCTTCATGCATGATTAACAGCTTGTGTATCCTTCACATGTAATCAATAGCTGTGAATTCTTATATAAGCTTTAGAGATTAGACATCCCTTGATTATAAATTTCATTGATTTGTACAGCTAAGCTGCAAAAATCCCAGTACATTTTTCAGAGTTAAAATTAAAAGGAAATATATGGCTTACATGCAGTAAAAACTGCAGTGTGATTGTGAGGTATGACCTCTTTATATTCATTTCTCTAAATGAATAAAACCTATTTTGGCACAATCAAGCATGAATCAGCATGCCTATCAGCATCAAGCTGTGGCCGTCAGCACAGTACAAATGTGACAAAAAGAATTACCAAATGACAAAGAACCTTCCCTAAGACTGTAATTAATACAGGCATCTTGTAAGGATTAATTAACTGAGTTCATTTATAATTTTTAAATGACACATATAGGAAAAAATGGGTTACTTTTACCTGATAAGTATGCGGTTATATTAAAATGATTTTGAAGAATTATCTCCTTTCTAAAGCAACAATAACACAACAAACCCCAATGAAACATTTTTAATCACTGGAAGGATAAGAATTATTATTTTAAGATAGTGGGATAATCAGTTAGTAAGTCCACAGATAAATCTGCTTTATGAAAATAACTTGAAAAACTTCATTTCCTGTCATATATTTTCCTTGCAGTCATTTCCAAACTTTATAGCTTACTCAAAATACATAGTAACTATATCATTATTTAAATTCTGAAAGGGAAAATCATTTAAGGCAGTGTATCCTTTTTCCACTCAATTTCAATTCCCATCCTTTGTTCTCTTATGTTAAGTAAGATACTTTAGTCCATTTGCTATGAAGCACAACTTGAAAAGTAGGCCTCTTGTTTGAGCAGGTGAGTACTTAACAATTTCTTTCCTTAAAACTCACATAATACTTTCTTTTATAATCTCCAAAGTGCTATTAAATAATATTTTGCATTATTATTATTAATGTTGGTGTCCTCTTCCCCCTACCTCAATGTGAGCTTCTTGACAGTAGAGACTATCTAACTGAATTTAGTATGTTTTCCAGTGGCCAGAACTCTTTTCTAAACAATTAAGGTCTTAAATATTCTTAATGAATAATAAAATATTAAATATTAATCGTTCTGTAAAATCATATCAATGGTGAAACTCAAATCTCCTAATTACTCCCTGCTCTTAGGAGCTCTGTCTCCTTCTGATGGGAGAGAGTGGAAAGTAGACCTAAGAGAACTCTCCCAGATTTTCTATTCAAGAAGGAGTTCCAGGGCAACCATCTTATCATTTCCCCATCAGCTGTAGAACTTCATCATGCCTCTCAATCTGGACATTCTTTCTCTACTCCCTGACATTGCTTTTTAACTTCTATTTATGTGTTATCTTTACTGTGAGATTGTGAATTCCTTGAGAGCAGTGATTGTTTTAGAACATAACATATGTAGCAAGTGCTTAATAAACACTGATTGACTGACTTAATTGGTTTCCTTGATTCTAATGTCTCTTTTCTTTTCAATTTATTGTCCACACACTTGACAAAACAATCTTCATAAGTAATAATCTGAGTGTATCATTCCCCCATTCAAAACTCTTAAGTGTCTTGATGCTAGGATAAAATTCAAGCTGTTCAGTCTGATATTAAAGGTCCTAGATACAGGTTGCCTTTTCAGACTTACTTCCCCAAACTACTTTACATTCTATGTAGTGTTATTCTTATAAGTGGAACTTATATACCATTCTCAACTTTCAGAATTACTATCTTGGAGACTGAACTTGGTTTTCACATCAACTTCTCTAGGAAATTATTCTTGATAACTATGTAGTAAGTGTTCTTTTCCTGCACAAATAACCTTAAATTTACTTATCTATGTCTATGCCATCTCTCTCAGTAGAATGTAAGCTACTTGGGGACAAAAAAGATTTATTATCTCATCTTTATCCTCTATCTATAAGACATCGTGTCTTTAAATTAGATATTATAAATAAATGCTTATTGAATTGTGATTAAATTCTAACTAATTCTAACCAGTGACCCAAATTAATATTATTAATATTAGTTTATAAACAACTAGGTTGACATTGTACTGACTTTCTTAAAACATATTAATCAAAACAAACCAACCAAAATAAGGCAAATCTTACGAGAATTAAAAAAATATCTAAATACTTTGTGAAATTAAATAGAAGCAGCAAATAAAAATTTTCATAGTTTCATTTAGCAGATTTTTGCCAGAAAGTACTATACTTATAGACATGAAATTAATCCATGACATTTTATTTATCAAGAATGACATGTTAATTTAATTTTTCCTATTTTAAATGCTTCCATCATTCTAGTAATTTTTCATATCTTTTCCTCTCAAACTTTACGGATTCTAAGTCCTTGACATCAAAAAATGTATCTGCTTTTTTAGTCTCAAGCACATAAAAGGAATGTGACAAATATCTGTTAACTAGGAAGAATCTTAACATATAGCTAAATGAGATATCTAACAGATTTTTAAAAGGCTGAGATATAACTAAAATAACAAAGGAAAAATAATCAATGAAAATGATGGGGAATACATTAAAGAAAATCAATGTTCTTTTCAAAGAATAAAGGAAAAAAATCTTTGGCATTTTAAGTTATTCAGGAGGCTAACTTAAAATGAGATAATATATATAAATTGAGTTTAATTCATAAACAATTGATTTTGTTTTAGGCTACAATATGTAATAGATAGTGTCATTAAATGAAAAAAAAAGCATCATTTTTATTCATAGAGATCTGAAGAATTAGTTCTTTAATTACAACTAGGATTATTACTGTTTATTAGATATTATTTATCCCACTTGCTGCCAATCATGTTCTTTGATTCTCAGTGTCTACAGAATTTTATGTGTTGCTTCCTAATCATAATAATAGTAGCGAGCAAGGAATTCTAGAAATGACAAGAACTTTACTATTTAAAAAAAAAAAGATCCTCAAGATTCCTTTGTAATTGAAGTCATTTAAATCCATGTTAAGTATGTTAAACAATTCATTTCTTTCTATTGCTTTCTCAAGAGTTAGGTGGGAGGAGATAGAATTTAATCCTAAAAGTACATGCATTCTTGATGTATAATTCTTGAGAAGAAGCTTGAATTAATAGCAACACAGCAGCACTATGTCATTTATGGTAGGCACTCACACGAAAAATAGCCTTTACATGCTTAAGAAGAGCTGTTGTGTTTTTACACATTTAAAACTTACAAGCTCCACTGTCTGTGGTTACCCTTGTCTTACTATTGACTAGGTTTTATTCTCTAAATGAAAGTAGAACTCATTTCCTTAAACTGTAAGCTTTCAAAATGCCATCCAGACAAATAGTTGGAGAAAATAGAGTTTCACCTTGGCAAAAAAACAGCAATGCACGGTACCTACCAAATGTCTGATTGTTTTAAAAAATCAGGTATCAATAATGGGTGAAATATAAACACAAAGGAACAAATCCTAGGCAAGTTGTTTTAAGTGTGTTTTTGATACAGATTATAAAGACTTTACCCCCCATCATTCATCACCCCCTAAAAAAAGAATTTCCACTCATTTTCATAAAAGCACAAATTAGCTTTTCCTCCACACTATTGGATCTTATAAAACATCATTAAATTTCATTTTTAGTTAGTAGAAATATTATTCTATGGTAACATTCCCAGGGGAAAGTATTTTGAAGGGTTTGTTAATTTTTCTTATATGTGAACAGTTGCTCAAAAATAGTGCTGGTGTCCAAATATCTTGATCAAACTGTACTTAATTATATAATTTCAAGGGACTACAAAATATGTGATGCTTTAATGGATTATTTTAATGGCTTCTTAGAATATACACAAGTTAGTTAATTATAAATTACCTGAGTAAACTCCCAAGAGATAGTTTACTAAGAATCCTACAAAACTTGACTTTAATTAAAGAAATTAAATCATTTTGAGAATAATTTGGACTTGTATAAAAATTCTGGTGCTTATCCTGTTAACACATCTTGGATCCATGTAATAAAATATCCTGGCATACAATATACCTTATGAATGTTTGCATAAGCTAAACAATCAAGCCATGATTATTATAAGACATTTATATTGACTAAAAATATACACAATTAATTGATAAAACTTTAACAAATTACTTTCTTTTGAAATTATTTTCTAATATAAAGTTATTACAAATCTAAAGAATGTTTAGAAAATCTAGCTCCCTGAAATATTATTGACTGCTAAATATTTTTGATTGTTACCTCTAAAAAATCCCAACATATATAAAATAGAAAAATAATGGCTATTTAAAAAAAAAGATAACCTCTTATTTAAGATAAACAGTAATATTGTATTCCAAATTAATTTCCAAGATACCTAAAATGTTCTTTTTTAAGTGACATTTTTAGACATTTTGCATGAAAATAATTTTAATATTAAATGCATTTTTTCTCATTTCTTAAGTATAATCACTTGATCATTTAGAGTAATCAACTATCTGATGGCATAGCTATCAATTAATATGTTACTGATATATGGACAGATGTTTACTCACACATTAAATATGCTTATAAGATTTAATTTTTTTTTTAAAAATAGGTTTTTCCATTTTCTTGCTCCAATCAGTTAGCAGGTTATCAAAATTTATAGGTATTTACTCTGTTTGTGCTCTCCCTTCCTAATTTGCAGTGAGTTAAAAATAGGTGAAATGTGTTTGAACACATTCTAACCATTTCTGTCAGTTTTTCTTATGAATGAAAGGCATGAACTGAATGCTATCTAGATTCAATACTCAGAAATTTTTTTTGTTCTTCCAGATTGATTATTTACTGATTGAGATTTTGGGAAAAAATACATCACTCTATTTTATATATTTTAGTGCTGAACCAAGGTGCATGAACAAAAGTTAAGTAAAGACAACACGCATCTCTTGGAAAAATTAATACATGAAAAATGCATATTTTGTATGTGTAACACTTTGATTTTTACAATCAAAAGTATTGATATACATCTCATTCAAGATTGATAGATGCTTTCTATTTTACACTAGCTTAAGAGTTTATGTAATTGATTAAAAAAAATTACTGTAGCACAAATCAAATGTTTTTAACAATTATGATGGAAAAATGAATCTGTAAGGGAGGAAAAAATTATTATTTTTCATTGTTGATATAATTTGAAATTCTTTTTTTTTTAGTTTTTTTTTAATTTTTATTTAATAATTACTTTATATTGACACTCGTTTCTGTTCCGATTTTTTTTTCCCCTCCCTCCCTCCACCCCCTCCCCTAGATGGCAAGCTGTCCTTTATATGTTGGATATGTTGCAGTATATCCTAGATACAATATATGTTTGCAGAACCGAACAGTTCTCTTGTTGCATAGGGAGAATTGGATTCAGAAGGTATAAATAACCCGGGAAGAAAAACAAAGATGCAGATAGTTCACATTCATTTCCTAGTGTTCTTTCTTTGGGTGTAGCTGCTTTTGTCCGTCATTTATCAATTGAAACTCAGTTCTCTTTGTCAAAGAAATCCACTTCCATCAAAATATGTCCTCATACAATATCGTTGTCGAAGTGTATAATGATCTCCTGGTTCTGCTCATTTCACTAAGCATCAGTTCATGTAAGTCTCGCCAGTCCTCTCTGTATTCATCCTGCTGGTCATTTCTTACAGAACAATAATATTCCATAACATTCATATACCACAATTTAGCCAGCCATTCTCCAATTGATGGGCATCCATTCATTTTCCAGTTTCTGGCCACTACAAACAGGGCTGCTACAAACATTTTGGCACATACAGGTCCCTTTCCCTTCTTTAGTATTTCTTTGGGATATAAGCCCAATAGAAACACTGCTGGATCAAAGGGTATGCACAGTTTGATAATTTTTTGGGCATAATTCCAGATTGCTCTCCAGAATGGTTGGATTTGTTCACAACTCCACCAACAATGCATTAGTGTCCCAGTTTTCCGGCATCCCCTCCAACATTCATCATTATTTTTTCCTGTCATTTTAGCCAATCTGACAGGTGTGTAGTGGTATCTCAGAGTTGTCTTAATTTGCATTTCTCTGATCAATAATGATTTGGAACACTCTTTCATAATTTGAAATTCTTGAAGAACATAGACACACATATAAATTCTACATGCAGTGCCAAATAAACACAATGGGGGTAAGGGGAAGAGTTTTATTCATGTTTTTCCAAAAGAATGTGAATGTGTAAATACATGACATGACTGATTTTAGTTAAAAGAATGACATTGTTCCTCATAAAGCAGAACTATTAGCAAAAGAGTAAAGTTTTCTTAACTAACACATAATCTAACATGTGCACATTTCCTTTGGTTGTCATTATAGAACTTTCTGTTTAATTATAAAATTTTGACAATTTAAAAAACTAGACATTTGCAAAGCTTTCCAAATGAGAAAGATAATTTCTTTATTGTTGATCTGCTTCACTGAGTAAGCCCTCCTGTAGAGAAGTATAATTGAGAGAGCAATTCTTGCTGTTTAAGACAGCAGTCCTTTTCATCAACATACTGTTATAACTACATTTCTACAGTACTTTGATATTTTCCTTTAAGAAAAATATTTCTTTTCTGCATTCAGTCATTAGAATAATTTCTAAATCATATGGGTTTAAGAGTACTCTCTAAGATAGTCCAGTTTTGTCATGAATCCACAAAAAAGATATTTAAATATCGAATGGTAGACATTTTACTCAAGTTGAAATTAGTTATCCCCAAAGTAAAGTCTAAATTCAGTTAGGTATTATTATCTCAATCACTTTATGACTACTGATATTTAATACCAGAATGATTCAATTTGATAGTGGAAAATAGCTATATTATTCACTTTTTAGTATGTTTGATTAATTCAACAAATTTGCTGACTACAATGTGCAACTTAGATAAAGTCAAACAAAGAACCAACAAACAAAATCCAGTGTCTGCCTTTTTTTTTTTTTTCACTCTTTTCCTTCTAAGAGACAACTCACATGAACAGGTGACAAAATATAAGACAATTTAAATAAGAAGAGAACATTAATAACTAGAGGTATCAGAAAGGTTTTTTGTAGGTGGTGTAACGTGTACCATGTATCAAAAGAAAGTGAGAATCCTAAGAGATGGAGCAAAGGAGAATTTAGCTGTGGCATGTAAGACAGAGAAGTAAGTGGCTGAGAGAAAGAAACAATGAAAGAAAGAATGCCAGTTAAACAAACTGAAAAGTGGCCAATTTGACTGGAATACACAGTAGCATGCAAAGGACAGACTAAAGTGACATAATTCAAAATTCAGAAGATTTTCAAATTTGTTAGAGGATGCCTATAAGTGCTAGGTTGAATATAAAGTACTTTCAAAGTAAAGTCAACTGAATATCCCATTCAAGGAAATAATTATGTATTCATTTTAATTCAAAATGGGCCAATAATTTGATATCTTTCAAATAAGTACACTTATCACTACATATTAAGAACAATTAGGAAAACTGAGTTATATTCTTGATTCAACCTACTTCTGTGTGACTTGGTAAACTCCTGTCAAACAAGATTTATGATACCTAGCATATCTGGGATGTTATGAGATAGATGTAGGTCTTCAAAAAGTAGATTGGAGATAAAAAATCATTTACATATTTTTATTGTTAGCAGTAGCTCGTTATTGTTATTAAGAGTGATAATAACTTCTCTGCTCCGAACTGATAAATTCATAGAATTTTAAGGCAGAGAACAAAAGAACTTGCTTTTCATTTCACTGAGACTTCTCATTGATTTCTTGTTGGATTCTATGAACAGTATGTGATCTTGACAGTTTACTATTCCACTTACTTTTATTTATTTATTTTTATCACTACATGAATCTTTGCTTATAACCTCTTGAATCTCTTTTTATAAGCATCATGGACATTCCTGTCTATGGACATCATGGACATAATTGTCATTACCTTTCACAGTTCAAAGATATTTAAGAGAAATGTGATACTTTCATTTCTTCTTCTACAATTGGCTCTGGGGAAATGAATTATATGATCTAACAAGTCTTCTGTATCTGTAATATCTGTAAATTAAGTGAGACCGTGATGAAGTTAACAGGCTGACAGATCAAAAAAAATTCAAATTCAGCCTCTAACAAACAGTCCCAAATCCAAAACTGTTCAAAGTCTTTAAACTTAAGTGTTGATCTAGTTTATTTCTTCTTCTAAATCACCTAATGGAGATATCTGTACATACATATATTCCTGCACTCACACAGAAACATATTAGTTATTAGTGTGTATATATGTACATATGCTGAGCATAATATATGTGTATATAGTGCTTGTAACTATGTAAATATATGAACTAAATATCTAAATGATGATCCTTAACTAAAAAAAAACCCTGCCATTTGGTTTACCTATAAAGAGAAAACAGTGCACATATATTAACAAAGTGATGAAATATGCAACTGAAAAGAAGTTGGATTCCTCATTCGTAATAACCACCAAAAGCAAGTATTGTGCTACCTACTTTAAAAAGATGCAACACAAGGAATTGAAAGGGGAATACTTTAATTATCTTTTCTAATTCTCCAAAAGAAATTAAATGACCTATGCTGGTTGTCTATTCCTTGTATCTATGTTAAAAAGGTACTTGCAATTGCAATTGAAAGAAAAATGTCAGTGCACATGTTTGATTGCAACTGAGACTGAGGAAAGTCCATTATTACCAAAGACATGGGTCAACACAGAGATAAATCAAACTTTATTTCCAATAAGATCATAAGAAAGTGTTTAAGTCAAACAATCTGTTATTTTTTTTAATGCATTTAGGAGTCTTTTCTTTATTTTATTTAATATTCTTGATTACTGCAACAGGGGTAAGGAGGCAAACAATTTATCAAAGATGACATTGTATAACATGCTATTTTAATAGCCTTCTTGTCTTCTGTACTTTAACTTCTCAAGTTAGTTATTTTAAAACATTTTATATCATTTTATAATATACATTATAAACAACTTACTAAATTCTCTCCTGCCCCCATCCCTCTACTTCACTTCTCTAATACTTTTAAGGACAACTCCATTCTTCTAGCATATCAGGTTCCCAGAATATATATTATCTTTAACTCCTCACTAGCTCTTACTCTCCATATCTCTTCTCTGATGCTATGACTACAGGTACAGGCTCTCTTTACCTTATGCCTGTATTAATGCAATATCTTGTAGTTGTTCTGTCTGCCTCAAATCTCTACCTTCAATCCATCCTCCATTCAGCTACCAAAATTAAGATGGAACAATGTTGCTCAATACCCTCCAATAAAACTCTTATCACTTCAAAGATCAATCCCAAAATTCTGCTTGGCCTTCAAAGTCAAACCTAGGCATTCATCCTATCCTATCTTTTTTAGTGTTCATATACCTTACTCCCTGTAAGATAACTCTTCAATCCAATGGGGTTAACCTCTTTGCTGTTTCTTGAATGGCACTTTATTTCTCAGCTCCAGACTTTTTCTGTGGCTGTAACATTTTCACTCCTCTGCCCCAACTACTGACCTCACTGGCTTCCTTTAAGTTAAAAAGAAAATTTCATCATCTACAGGAAGCCTTCCCAACCTCCTCCTAATTCCAGTGGCTTCTGTCTATTAATTACTTCCTATTTATCCAGCATATGGTGTGTTGGCTTCCCTATTAGATAATAAAATCCTTGATTTCAGGGATTATCTTTTGCCTCCTTCTGTATTACTAACCTTTAGCAAAGTGCCTAGGAAAAAGTAGGTGCTTAATAAATGATTAACTTAATGTAAGTTTCAGATTTACTCAGATGTTTTTCTATTTACTAACAGCTTTCTAGATTTGGCACTCAATCTAAGGTTGAAGCCTCTACTCATAACTAAATGAGCTGTTAAGCTATATTTAGGCCAATTGTAACTCAAAGAGGCAGGTAGAAGGTATATCAAACTCTGCAAAGAGGAGATATGGTAGCAGGCAGTGTGTGAAGAATCTAAGTTTTAGATATCTCCTTCTTTTGTCACAAGCACATTCTAACTAAATACCAATGTCAATGACATCAACAGGAATGAAAGTAGGTTTAGTCCATCAGATTTATTAACTTCAGTAGCCCCATATTTTCCCCCTTTATCAGGTAGGTATGCAAATTTAGATCCTATAAGAAATGTTGATTGGCAGAATTAACTATCAGCAATATTTGTGATTCCATTCTGAGCGACTTTTACTTTCCAATCTATGTCAGAATGCAGAGGAACATACTAGCACTTATAAGTAACAGAGAATTCCACTCCTAATTCCTCTCAAAAGTAGAACTATTAGAAAAACAGAGGTCACTGTAAAGTAAATAAAGAAGTAAGGAAAAACTAAACCAAGAAATAGGAGTTCTCTCACATAAGACAGAGATGGAATCTGGTATTTTCCCAGATATTAACAGATTCTAGTAACAAGGATAAATGAAGCAAATCAAACAATCATTAACGACTTGCTGAGAGGACTATTTAGATTAAGAAAATCTATTTGCATTTGTTTCTTTCAGAATCCTACTTAGGAGTTTACTAAGCTAAATAATTTGGTGACATCAGCAAAACCCCAAATCACTATTCACCTCACTTTATAAATCATTAATGGACAACATCAGTAGTACTAGGATTGATCTTTGGGATACCCTACTAATTAACCTCTTTCCATTTGAGGAACCAGTCATTTACTTCTTGCTTTCTATCTCCTCAATGGTTTTAAAAGAATGTTGAAAATTTTCCTTTTAAAGTCACAGTCATCAAGTTCCTTAATAGCTTCTAATAAGGAATTTTAGCTAAAGTTATTGCAGCACCAAACATTCTTTTACAAATGTTAAAATTTTTTATAATTTCCTCTTCTCTTCCACATTTTAGGAAAGCTCCTACTTTAAATTTCAACAAAGAAGCTAAATGCAGTGTTTAAACGCTGGTGGAATAATTTTTTCCCCTAATTGAGGTGAACAAATTAAGTGAAATGAGTAAATTTACAACATACTTATTCATTAGACTAATATAGTAATTAGTCCACTAAATAAAATATAATACTATTCTGCTAAATATATTTGCATGAGCCACAGATGCTGTGCTATGCCACAAAATGAGATCCTTTTTAACTGGGGTATTAAAACAAAATAGAGGGAGGGGATGTGGTGTTCTTCTTTTATATAATATAATGGTTCGTTGGGAGCAGGTTTCTTGGGGGAGGTTGTCTGGAGGCAGCCTTAGTTTCAAGTTGAAAGTAATAATCACTCCAAATGCAGCCAGGTGTTAAAAGTTCAGATCTTTTATTGCTTCCTCCAAATGTCTCCAAATCCAAAGGTTTGTCCTTCAGCCTCCAGCCAGCACAAAGGTGGAAAATGGAATGAATTTCTTGTCTTCTTGCCTGGAGCGGGGCAGCTTTCTGGAGAGCCTTTCAGACCAGCCTTGGTCTCAGTGGGGGAAGTGCAGGAGGCCAGCCACCATTCCAAATATCTCCAGCCAGCACTAAGGTGAAAGTTGGAATGAATCTGCCTTGCCTTTGAGAGAGGGCTTCTGCCCCAGAGTGCTCTGTGTCTGTCCCAGAGTGCTCTCTGGCCCCAAGAGCTTCTTGCTTATATGAGCTCTCTAACTGTGTGAACACAAACATTGTTTCTATCAGTTCTACTTAGTACCTTGTTTCTTCTGGCCCATAACATCTCCTCGTAAGATCAGAACAATCATACTGAACCATGCTAAATTAGATAATTATTGTCTCTATCAACTCTATTGAGTTAACACTTTGTAAGGATTCCTACAAGGGCGGATTGCAGACGATTTCATTTCTTCCTACTCCTTCTGTACAAACTTATTTTGTTTGGATATTGATTGTTTCTATGCAATTTTCTAAAATCAAAGCAGACAAAACTTGAATACATATTCTACTTCAGAAAAGCTATTTTTTGTTCATATTTATTTATTAAATAGATGCTTAATACATGGAAGATGTTCAGCTTTTAGAAGCTATTTTTAAGAGCAGAATATAAAAATTTAAGGAGAAAAGAAAAGGACCTTCAGTTAGGTAATGAATTTTGACTATCCCAAATGAAATGAAGTCCCATGACATACATCTCAAACATTTTTACATTTTGCTTTCAAATCTATATCAATAGATCAATAACTAAAAAATGTCCTTAAGAACAGTTTTAAAACAGTTCATTACATAAGCATGAATTTTTTTTCAAATATATGTTAAAATACATACTTCAGTATTAATGTTTTTCCCCTAATTTCATCTTAATAGGGGATGAGACAAAAGGGAAATTTAGGACAGTTTTGGGAAATAGTCTAGTCATTGATGCAGTTTGAATATATGCACAATCTTTTAACTTGTATCCTACATATATTAAGAACTGAAAAAATTATAAATTAGACAATACAACTATCTATTCCTATATTCAATGGTGAACTTCATTTAGTTTAATTTTTGCTTATAAAAAACCTACTGAATGATACGATATAGTTTAATTGTAATGCAATAAAAAGGTAGATGGGTTGTTGACAATCAGCAAAAATGCTGCCAACTTATTATTATTCAATATTCACACATGTTATGTTTCCTTTTAAAGTCAGAGTCATCAAGTTCCTTAATAGCTTCTAATAAGGAATTTTAGCTAAAGTTATAGCTACACCAAGCGTTCTTTTACAAATGTCAAAAATTTTTATAATTTCCTCTTCTCTTCCACATTTTAAGAAAGCTCCTACTTTAAATTTCAACAAAGAAGCTAGGCGCAGTGTCCTGCATCTATATGCAGTCTATATAGATAGATGTTATTGATCACATTATAAGTACAGCATTGCTTATTGACTCCTCAAAGGTATGCCAGAAGACTTTAGATGAAAATGAAAGTGATTAATAAAAACTTTGAAATATTTGAGGATACCTGATTACATACAAAAAAAAAGAAAAAAAAATTTAAAAGGAACAGATTTATTGAAAAGCATATAAAATAAATGTGTTATGCTATAAGCCATAGATATGTTTTCAGAATTAAATAAATTGGTTTTATTTCATTATATGCATGGTTTCAATTACTATTAACATGAAACTTGAAATATAATAATCAGTGCTAAAATTTTGAGTTAGTTTTTTATTTGAATACTAAAAGTAAACAATAATTATAATAGCTATGAAAATATTTTCTTATTTCAAAAGTCTTGCTATATTGAAAGGTAAAATAGCATGTCCTTACTAATGTCATACTGAGATTAAAAAAATTAATAATAAATAAATGTTGTATTGACTTATCAGCCTCAACTAGTTTTTATTGACTCAACTAGGCAATAAAATTTTATTATGTGTGCATTATAAGTTACTTCCGGTGGTGCAGTGGCCCTAGTTCAAATCTGGCCTCAGATATTTACTAATTTTTTGATCCTAGAAAAGTTATCTAATGCTGTTTGCCTAAATTTCCTCATTTGTAAAATGAGCTAGAGAAGGAAACACAAACAACTCAAGTAATCTTTGCTATGAAAGCCCCAAATGGAGTCATGACATAATTAAAACAGCTAAACAACCCTCACTACTCAAAAATTCTTCTATGGTATATCTCAGCTCAAAATAAGAGCTCTAATCCCTTCGTTTATGCTCAAAAGTTGAAGTCCAGACTTCCTAGAAATAAACCAACCACCTACCTGCTTTACTAAGATTAAAACCTTTTTATGATCCAATAAACTACTATCTTCTACTCCTCAACATCATTACTATTCTTTCCTCTTTCCAAGCTGTCTTAGAAAAAGAGGCACTCCAATCCCTTCCTAATCCTGTTAGCTACCATTTTGATCCTATTCCTTATTGCTTCTCTAGGAACTTGTTCCAGGTGATTACACATAGTTATTTGTATATTGCCTCTCCTTTTTGGATTGTGTACTCCTTCAGAATAAGCACTGTTTTCCAATTCTATTCTTTGCTTCCTAAGGATTCATCATAGTGCCTGGCAATATAGTAGGGGCTTAAACTTTATTTTATTATTTTTTAATTAATACTTTACAATATGCATATAATCTCATTCCAAGCTTTTCAAAGTCAGATTCTACTCCAGTAATATTGGCCTTCCTGTATTTTCACACACACACATCAGGCCTTTCCACTAGCTGTCCCTCATAACTGTAATACTATCCCACTTTATAGTCAGCTCTTAAAATGAGGTTTCTTTCAAAACTAATGTTGTGCACTACTTTTTACTAGTGTCTTTTCCTATTATTCTGTAACCCTCTCCCATTCCTCAATAGCTTTTGGTACAATTCTCTGTTCATGAAATTGCTCTCTTACTATCTATCTGATTGTGGGATTTGACAAATGCTATTTGCAACAGTTTTCTCACCTATAAAACTAGGAAAATAATTGTGCTACTTGTGAGACTAAAATGAAGTAATATTTGAAAAGGATTTAGTGAAATACTTGGCATATAGTAGGTGCTATATAAATGCTATTCATCATTATTATTATTATTAACTTTTATTAGTTGTTCATTGGCTATAGCTTTAGTAATAGATTTTTGTGAGGAATTAAATTCACATTATCTTCTTTTTATTGGATGAAAATCAGGACATTGGATTTTCTGTGAGCCTTCCAAGTCATTCATTCATCATAATCTTGCCATATTCACTTACATTGGCTCAATAATTCACTTCTTTCAGTAGCTGAGTATATAGTACTTTTAATGAGAGGTGATTTGGGTTCATTAAGGAAAGGTAGATACTTGTTGAATTTCTCTTTACCTATTATGAGCAACAATTTCCTATTAGTCATATTTTTTTGTTTCTTTTCCAGTATACAGATATTCTTTCCAACTAGAGAATATGGAAACAAAAATAAGAATTTGAACTTCCACTATTGAGAAAGTTTTTAAAAATCAAACAACAACTACAACAACAACAACAAACCCTTTGTATCTTCATTTTCTTTAGGGCCATTCATTTTTCTTAATTTTTCACATTGGAGCTGGAATATTAAACAACTAGATTTAGTGGCTTGGCTACTCTTTTGGAGAGAAAAAAAGTTATAACAGGCCAAGTTATGTTACTATTATTTAGTCAATCAGTAATGATTTATAAAGTACTTATATGCCAGGCATTCTACTAAACACTGGGGATACAAAAGACAGTTCCTGTCGTAAGATATTCAAAATTTAATATGAGGTAGAGATGGGTGGGGAAGACAACAAGCAATAAATACAAAATAAATAAAATAATAATTATCAGAGATAAGACACACTAGAATTTGGAGGAGTTGAAAAAGGCTTTCTATAGATAGTAGAATGTTAGTAGACTTGAAGGAAGTCAAGGGAAGCAAAAAGGAAGAGATGAGGAGGAAGAATATTACAGGCATGAAGGTACATTGAGAAAAAAACTGTCTAGACCCAAGAGATGAAGTGCCTTGTTTGTGGGTCATTATGGAAGCCAATATCACTAGATCAAAGAGAATGTGGAAGGGATTAAGGTATCAAATCCCTTGAATTTTGAGAACTGGGAAAAGAAACTAGTTTATGAAAAGATTTGAACATCCAAAGAGAATTTGCATTTGAACCTGAGGTGTCAGAGAGTCAATGGATTTAATGCCAACTTCATTGAATTATCTAGGCAAAATTATTGTTGTTGCTTATTCTTGGTCTATAGGTGCGGGCATTTATTTTCATTGGTCAAATTCCTTAGGGAATAGTGATAGTCTATAGTGATATCTATTCTTTATCCATTTCCTATTTTTAGTACCACCAACTTATTTAAAGATCAAATTGAAAATAAACCAGACTGTATCTTTTTCTTTCTTTTTTTCCTCTCCTAATATAATATTGTTTTTGTTTTATGGTCTACCATGTTATTGCTGATTGCTCACAAATGATTTGTCTTCAGAATTATGCCTTTACAAAAGTGATAACAGGTTTTTATTTTTTTCTTATTCTAGGGTAGTTAATATTCAATATATAAAATGACAAAGTTATTTCTTAAAATTAAAAGCAAAAAAGAAACCCCTAAATTTTGGCTCTATTTCTTTTTTTTTATTCCTTATTTTCTCAGTCTAGCTGTGGATCTTACCAACACAAAACACTAAAACTATTCCCTTGACTATTTTACATATGAAACCCAGGTAATTTTGAAAAAGTCAGAGAAATACTTCATACCAGCTGCTGCCTTCTTCCTAAATGACTGCCTATTTGGACTTGGTACCTTTCAAACATGTAATGAATTTTAAACACTTTTTAATGTTTAGGCTCCCCCCACCCTCCCTTAGCAATCAGTGTGGATATTATGCAACACCTGCTCTCCTGGTTAGTTTCACTTTTTCTGAACTTGGTATCAGACCTCATGAGCTGAATTTAGCTTTCCAGCCTCATTTTTTTTTTTTAAAGAGCCAATGGTATCCTAACCAATTTGCAGCCCATCAGTCATTTAGCTATGAACCTCCAATGCTCAGAGATGTCTCATTTCATGATAGAAGGGCAGTTAACACCTGTAAAGTAATTATATCTACCAAATGTTGTTGGCCAGAAATATGAATATATAATCATTCCTGCCATCTGTTAATTATGCTATTTGAATCACTTATTTAATCATATACATTTACTTGACATCTACAAACTTTTTAATAGCTTCCACAAATGCTACACTTGAATTCAGGCAAAAATAATTTGCAGCTTATAAGTCATCTAGGGAAATAACACAGTTGTGAAGAAGCTCAACTAGAGAAATAAATGGAATAAAAGGAATAAAATGGAATAAAAGAGATAAAAAGAATAGGATTGAGCATTCTTTTTAACTCTGAGATTTAAGCAAAAATAGCAAATTATTTCTAAGGTGAAATAAATTATTATTAACATTATTTAATGAGGAAATAGAAATATTTCTCTGGTTTCTGTTCCCTCTCCTTTTTAAAAAGTGACAATCCAAGTTATCTTATTTATTAAGTGTACAAATAATGAATTTCTGTACTAGCAGAAGCTGGATTCTGCTCTCAAGACAAGCTGGTTGACTTTAACAGAGTTGTCAGAGGTCTGAAGCTATAGGTTAACTTATAAAATTAAGAGACTGACTGGAGATGACTTGTAAAACCAATTTCCCTTGCCAAAGTCTTTGATTAGAGCTGAAAATCCAGCTAACACTAACAGACTGTTTCTTCAATTTTAAGATTGTCAAAGATTTTTTTAAAAAAGCTATTAACCTAGGAGATTTTTTCTATAAAAAGATGCTGTTATTTGTTAATGTGCCCTAAAAGACCTGTTGAATCACTTTAGGACTTTTCCTAATAAATTACCTAACCCATCTTTTAACTTAGATCTGAAATCATTATTTGAAAGTCCAGAAATTTTTAAAACCAGAGGTAGTTTGCACAAAAAATAATTCACTATTGTTGCTCAGATGACATCTCTTTATTTGATTCTGGAACTTTAGTATGATTTAATTGTTTATAAAATCAATTATTCATTCTAAATCAAATTATTTTACTTCTAAATGATAGCATTATCCTTATTTCCCTATCTATATAAGAACTTTTGGCCTAGTTTGTCAGGCACCTTCCCTTTCTTCTGAGTTCAAATAACATACTTATAAAGAGTGATAAATATATAGCATAGATACTGGTCAAGCCAAATTCAGTTAATATTTACCAAGTCTCTTTGTTGTTACAGGTAATGAATTAAAGTATCTGCCTCCAAAGTGTTCAGAACTTGTTTAATTTTATACAAAATGTTGTACAAGAATAATGAAGTAAGGATACAGAAAATACTAATTAGAGAAAGAAATAAGAAACCAATTCAGTAATTTTGCCAAGAAAACTCCAGATGGGGCCACAAGAGGTCATTCATCTGAAAAATCCAAATAACACAAATATATTAATTAAACATAAGGAAAAAATATAATGAATCATGAAGTCATTTTATAAAGATATTAGTCAGATAGGGTCGTTGTGAAGATATTCTATGATGGAGGCTCACTATGCTTTTAGACAATTCTTAAATGTTAGGAAGATTTCCCTCAAAATCTACTTCTTTATATAAGTTACTCATTAGTTGTGATTCTGTTATCCCGTGATAAGAAAAAATAAGTCTAAACACCCTTTTACCAAATTAGCATATAAATATTCCAAATAAGCAATCACACTCCTTTAAGTTCTCCTTTGTACATAATGATCATTCTCAATTCTTTCCCTTGAACAATAAACATTTATTAACTGTTTAGTCATACAGAAATGTAATTTTAATGGTGAAAGCACTGACATTAGGTATAGGGGGACACAGCAGTCAGGAAAGGTTTCCTATAAATGTTCCTTCAGCTTTTGAAGGAAACTAAGAATAGGAGAGCTCAAGTGCTGGTATGTAGATAATCTATGCAAAAATACATGAGTGAGGGAGCTAGGTGGCACAGTGGATAGAGCAATACCCCTGAAGTCGGGAGGACTTGAGTTCAAATCTGACCTGGCCTCAGACACTTAACACCCCCTAGTTATGTGACATTTAAAACTTCCTAGTTGTGTGATCCTGGGCAAGTCACTTAACCCAAAATTGTCTCAGCAGGAAAAAAAAAGCACATGAGAAGGCAAAAATAAGTATCATGCATGAGGATCAATAAGAAGGCCACTTAATCTGGTATTATGGAGCCACTTATAGTACTTATTAGGAAAGTAGCATGGTTAGATGTGCACTTTTGAAAAATCACTTGGTTTTCATGTGAATGAAGAAGGGAGACAGCTAGGGCAGGAGAATCGACTGGAAACCTATTACATCTGTCGAGGTAAAGGATGATAAGGACTTAAAACATAGGTGGGACTGTGGGAGTTGGAGAAAAAGCAAAAGACATTGTGAAGAAGGAAACAGCAAAATCTGTTAACTTACAAGATATGTAGGGTAAGAGAAAACTGAGAACTTAAAATGGCATAGATTCTAAATTTGTTGCCCACTTCATTAAACTGTAAGTAAATTGAGAGTACATATTGTTTCCTTGTATTTACATTCCTAGCACTTAACATGTCTTGCACATAACAGACAATAAATCATTGCTGGTTAACTGATTTGAGGTATCTATGTTCACCCAGCCTGAAATGTTCATCAGAAAGTTGGTGAGATAGGAACTGGAGTTCAGGCAAGGTACTTCGGCTTTATAAAGAGATCTAAGAACCTTTTATGTAGAAATAGAAATTAAGCCATGGTAGCTGATTAGGACAACAATTTACTAAAAAAGAAAGGGGGGAGCCTTAGGGTATATCCACTGTTGAAGCACGGAATGAAAGCAATGATGAACCAGCAAAAGAATCTGAGAAGGATTACTCAGGGAAATAATAGATAACAGTGCCATGGAAGCACATGAAGACAGAAGATTCAGAAGGTCAGAGTGACCAACAGTGTCAAATGCTTCATTGTGATCAAGAAAGAGAAGTCTGAGGGGAAGGGAAAGCTACATTAGGTTTAACAATTAAGAGGTCAGTGATAATTTTAGAAATGGAAGCTCAAATTGAGAAACAGAATGAAATTGCAAAGACTTGAGAGATGCTAAGAAATAGAAGACAATGAGTACAGAGAACTTCTTGGAGTTTGGACATGAAAGACAGGAAATAACCTAAAGGACAGTTTAACAAATGTAGGGGATCTTTTTTTTTAAGGGTGGAGAGGGAAAAATATGTGTGGTGTTTTTCTTCTTTAAAATAGAATGGTTCTCTCTGAGGGAGCAGGTTTCTTGAGGAGATTTTCTGGAGGCAGCCTTAGTTTCAGTTCAGATCAATAATCACCCCAAATGCAGCCAGGTCTAAAAGTTCAAATCTTTTATTGTGTCCTTCAATATAGCCCAATTAGTTTTCTTAGAAGCCTCTCTCTCTCTCCTTGGTTCTAAGAGCTTTTGCAGCTTTGTCCTTTGCTTCTGCCTCTGCTTTCTTCACCCTCCAGCCAGCACAAAGGTGGAAGATGGAATGAATCTGATTCCACCTTCGAGAGTGGGCTTGTGGGCTGCTGTATTTCTCAGAGTCTCTGCCAGCTTCAGCTTCTCTTCTTTCAAATATCTCCAGCCAGCACCAAGGTGAAAGTTGGAATGAATATATCTTGCCTCCGAGAGAGGGCTTCTCTCTTAATCTCCCAGAGTGCTCCTTCTGAGTCTTGTCTCCTTGCCTGGGGCTGGGAAGCTTTCTGGAGAGCCTTTCAGACCAGCCTTAGTCTCAGTGAAGGAAGTGCAGGAGGCCAGCCACCACAGTGAAAGGTGGAATGAATCTGACTCCACTTCCAAGAGAGTGGGATTATGGGATCTGAGAGTGGGATTATGGGTTTCTGGTTTATGAAGCTCATACTGAATACTGACTTGTGAATCTCCCAAAAGTGTGAACTCCAATGAGTATTTAAATACTTCTTGCTTATATGAGCTCTCTAAAGGTGTGAACACAAGCATTGTATCAATTTCATTGAGTTAACACTAGGATTCTAACAGATATGTTTGTAAGCAATAGAGAAAGAAATTACAAAGGTGAAGACTGAAAATTATGGAGGGGTAGAGCAAAATTTCTGGTGACATGTTGAAATTTTGTTCAACCATAATTCTGGTCATTTCTACTTTCTGAGTCCTTATTCTACAATCTATAGAAGCAGTTATGTCAATGAAAGACAAAAGACAACATATCTCCCAAGTGGAAAACTATACTCAGCTTCCAGAATTTTCGTTTTTACTAGTCTGTCCAATTGTAGCCAGTTCCCTAAAATTTTTATTTTATGTTCTTTCCTCAATACAAGTTCTTTAGTTATTTCTTGTTGCATTTTCATTTTGAAAGAAGGCAATTTACCTATTAAATATGAGATATCTATGTTCTTATGTTTTGTGCATTTGAATCAATGGTGTGATAATCCATCAAAAGCTGCCACTTCTTACTATTAGTAGAGCAATATATGCACATAAATGCAAAATAATGATAGTGTTATGCATTCCAAAGGTAAATGTCATTGGCTTTAGTAGAATCTCAAACCAAATGTATTTAGAAAAAGTTAAGGCAATGATTTTTATTAGGCATTTTCTTACCCCCAATCAATATGCTTTACTGTCATTTTGCTATCTAATGTATGTATAAGTCATTTGAGTACATTAATCTTGTTAAGGTTCAAAAAGAAAGAAATGCCATCTATAAAAGCAATGAAGCATTTCTCCACATTTTTTATGTTTAAAGGGTTTTCTGTGTGATCAGATAATGTCACATTCCAACAATCATTTTGTTAGTCCTGAATATACAGCTTGGAAACTAGTGCACTGAAAACAAGTATAATAATATACAGCCACAACATTGATATGGTGCAGTTTCTTCCATCCAGAATAGATATTTAAATGCCAACAAAACAGAAATGAAGTATCTATTGGCTCAAAAGATTTAGATATTTTAATGTGAAACATAATATGCTCCACTAATTACACTGATTGTGGATTTTCCATCTCTTTTCATATTTAATTTCATCATACAGTCAGAGTTATAAAACTTTGTTTTTTGGTAGACATGAAAAATTTTAAAATGATTTACTCCTAATAATAAAAATGTACAAAACACAGTTTAGCTTGATTTTTCATACAAGAAAGGATACAGTCCCAATTCATTGCTTAGTCTATGAATTCCCTTAATTTTGGGTGGGGAGAGAACAGAAGGGGAATGTGGGGAATAATATTTATGATTTCATCAACACAGAAAACTTATAGAAATTTTCATATGACAAAGTCTTTCAGAGCTAGCAGAGGGGATGGGGAATGGGGAATAAAGAAAGCACTGAAGGATTAAGTGGCTTACCTATGGTCATGCAGTAATTTTTGTCAAGTGTAAGACTTAAACCAAGAACTTTTCAACTCCAAGTTCACTCTCTATCCATTATATGATGGTACCACTCCTGAATTTCTTTCCTTCCCTCTTTTCCTCCCTCCCTCCCTTTCTCTGTCCTTCTCTCTCTCTCTCTCTCTCTCTCTCGCTCTCTCTCTCTCTTCTTTCCCTCCTTTCTCTCATTCTTTCTTCCTTCATCTCTCTCTGTTTCTGTCTGTCTCTCTATCTGTCTGTCTGTCTGTCTCTCTCTTTCTCTTACACACACACACACACACACACACACACACACACACACACCTCTTTGCTTTACAAATTTGGCATGAATCAAGAACTGATGATGGGAGAAGATACTATATTGATAAACTTGTATGAATAGAATGATTTGCTAAAAAGAGAAGGTAAATGGATTTAAGACACAATACAAAGAGATACCTTTTGATATCAAATAATGAAATGTGATGATATTGTTTTTTGAAAATATATGAGACAAATGCCAATTAATACTAATATTACATTTAATCTTTAAACAAACTGCCCGTTTCCTTGCACATCAACTGATTTTATGAATATAGTAAAGGAGTTTATATGTATACTGATTATTTGAGAACCTTATCTTCATAATTTATATATAAGTATTTCTGAAAATATTCAAGGGAACCTTTCAAATTGTGTGAGGTCAGAATTACTTTCAAAAAATAATGCAAACATACTTTATTTTCTAACTTGGCAAATATCAGTGCATATAACTTATATAAACAAAAGTCCTTGGGAGGGGTCTTAATATTTAAAAATATGATACAGAGAAACAAAAAAAAAAGTTTAAGACTATAAACACATACACACACATATAAATGAAACACTCCTACAATTTATTATACAAATATCTCACAATTTATTTTTTTTATAGGTAATAAACATGATACTATTACTGAAATTGAAATGGTAATACAGTGAAAATGTTTGAAAGTATGCTGAGGGTTATAAACAACTATGCACTCAAATATTTTCAAATGAGTAATTGCATTGTGCACAAAGTGAACTTAACCTTTCTTATCTTGTCACCAATCTGTACTCCATCTACTGTTGGAATCCTTACTAACTGCTAAGTAATTAGAGTTACAGCTATCATAAGAACAAATGGAGAAAATGCAATAACAGACATCTTGATAAGGCAACTTGCTAAGGAAAATGCTAATGAGGTTTGCAGAAGAATTATACTAGGACTGCGCAAGGATGCTCCTTTAGAGGAACTCATAAGACGCTGTGCCACAGTGGACACAGGTGCCTTTTATAGCCAGGCTATGATGCAGACTTCCCAAAATCCAAACATGAGAAGACAGAATCCCTCTTGGCAAGGGACTTCCAGAGAGACTCGTAGATGCTTTCAGTGTGGAAAAGTAGGACATCTGAAAGCTCAATGTTGGTATAGAAATAGAATGGGAAGACAAGGTGGGAGAACAAGACCCCAAACCCCATGTCCAAAATGCAACAGAGGCTTCCATTGGGCCTCAGAATGCAGACAGATTCAGGGAAACGGGATGAGGGGCCCAGCCCCAGGGCCCAAGGCAAAAAACACTTGGGGCATGATGGCAGCCAATGGTGCACCAAGAGAGTGCCTAGAAGTCCAGTACCCAGACATGACCAATCAGCCAGAAAGCCATATGATGGGAGAAGGGGATTACACAGTCAACCAGCCAGGAAGCAACCTGATGGCAGAAGGGAATTACAATTGGGGAGAATAGAGCTGTATGCAGCTGGGACAACTGAGATACCCCCTGGAGAGGTGAAATCTGTTCCTCTCCAGCCTATGGATCCCTTACCTCCAGGCACAGTAGGCTTGACCATTTCACCTTCTTGTATGTACAAAACAGTGTCCATCCACACACTGATGTGGGAAACTGGGGAATGTGTAGATAATATCCCAGTCACTAATACAGGTAGTCAATGTGTGACTTATCACCCAGGAGACGTAGTAGCATCAGGTTTACTCATACAGAATCCTAATAAGCAGCCTCGTGATAGTCACCCAGGTTCTGACTCCAGACCACAAAAACCAGAAATATACTGGACAGCAGCAGTAACGGCTGACCGACCTATGCTCACTATCTATATAAATGGCCTACCATTGGAAGGATTGGTAGACACAGGTGCGGATCGTACAGTTATTAGAGGTGCCAGTTGGCCAGTCACTGGCCAAAGATTAAAGCAGATACCTATATGTCTGGAGTAGGAGGATCAATAGCAGCTGAAGTTAGTGCTGCCCCTATGAGATGGACTTTTGAAGGCAAAACAGGAGTTTTTATAGTTGAAAAAATCCCCATCAATCTGTGGGGAAGAGACGTTTTACAACAATTGGGGTTAAAAATGAGTACTTCGGTTTTTTAAGCAGGGCTGCTGTTGAAGGCCTGCCAACACTTTCACCTATTCCTATCCAATGGAAAACTGATACACCAGTGTGGATAGAACAGTGGCCCTTAAGTAGCGATAAAATTCAGGCCTTATTAGATATAGTACAGGAGCAGCTTGAACAAGGGCATTTACAACCTTCTCTAAGTCCTTGGAATTCACCAGTGTTCGTTGTAAAAAAGAAATCAGGAAAATGGAGGATGCTCACTGATTTAAGAAAAGTGAACGAACAGATGGAAACTATGGGAACTCTTCAGCCTGGACTTCCATCTCCTACTCAGCTTCCTAGAGAATGGCCTCTTTGGGTTATAGACATCAAGGATTGTTTCTATTCCATTCCTCTGGATAAGGAGGATATGAAGAGATTTGCCTTTTCGGTGCCCAGTGTCAATTTAGCTGAGCCTTATAAAAGATATGAATGGACGGTTTTGCCACAGGGTATGAAGAACAGCCCCACTATGTGTCAAATGTATGTTGCTGCTGCTCTTGCTCCAATAAGAAAAGCATTTCCAAAAGTTATGCTATTACATTATATGGATGATATATTGGGTTGTGCACCTGAGGAACAAATTCTAGAAGCATGTCTACAAAAAACCATAGAAACACTAAGATACTACAAACTTCATATCGCTACAGAAAAAATTCAAAGGCATGCTCCTTTTCAATATTTAGGATATGAAATATATCCTAAGGCACTTACACTACAAAAACTGTCTTTAAGAACAGAGAGGTTGAACACCTTAAATGATTTCCAAAAATTAATAGGAGATATCCAATGGATGCGTCCAGTATTAGGTTTAACTACCAATCAATTGCAACCCCTATATGACATTTTAAGGGGAGACACTGCTTTAAATTCACCACGCCGGCTTACAAAAGAAGCTCAAGAGACCTTGAGAGAAGTTGAACTGGCTTTATCCAATGTAGTTGAGAGAGTAACTCAAAAACCCTTGGAAATATCAGTTTTTGCTACGAAAGAAGCACCCACAGCAGTCCTTCATCAAGGAGACAGTGTGATAGAGTGGGTGAACCTCCCAGCACAACCAGAACAAAGCCTTACGCCTTACCCAGTGCTTGTGGCTAGAATTCTATTAAAGGCCATTAAGCGAGCAGTACAATTATCTGGGACAAGACCTGACAAGATATATACCTTCTATACAAATGCACAAATTAATGTATGCTGTGAAACCATCCCAGAGTGGCAGATTTTATTGGCCATGGCTCCAAATTTTGCACATGGATCTCCATTAAAGATAACCAGACTACTGCATAATTGGCAATGGATTTTTGAAGAGAAGGTTTCTAAGGTTCCTCTTGAAGGACCAACCATCTTTACAGACGCAGCCAAACAAAATATTTGTGCTGTATACTCTCATGATCTAACCGTAAAAAGAGTAGTCAGAACTCCTTTTCAGTCCACTCAGCAGAACGAATTATATGCGATCATGCTAGCTCTCACTTATTACCCAGGCGACATAAATATAATATCTGATTCAGCCTATTCAGTAGGTGTGGTACAAAGAATTGCCACAGCCCAAATAAAATTTGCAGCTTCTAATATATATCAGCTCTTTAAGGAACTTCAAGAGCAAGTGAGAAAGCATCCAGGAAAGATTTATATCCTGCATGTCCATTCATATAGTGGACTTCCAGGTCCTATTTTTGATGGAAATTCAAAGGCAGATAGTCTTTTAACTATGTTGGCCAGTACGCCTTTATTTCAGGAGGCCCAGGAATCCCATTCTAAATACCATCAGGCTGCTCGAGCTTTGCGTTTACAGTTTGGGATTACAAAAGAAGAAGCTAGGAGCATAGTGAAAAGCTGTACAGCTTGCCTTCCCTTCCACGCTCCTACACTACCTCCAGGGAAGAACCCTCGTGGTTTGAGACCCAATGAAATCTGGCAAATGGATGTGACTCATTATAAATCTTTTGGTTGTCTGTCTTTTATCCACGTTGTGGTAGACACCTTTTCAGGATTCACTTTTGCCATACCAGCAGCAAAAGAGACAGCCCGAGTGGTCACTGAATTCCTCATTCAAGCATTCGCAATTATGGGTGTGCCACAAGAAATAAAAACAGATAATGGACCGGCATATACCTCCAAACATTTTGAACACTTTTGTGCACAGTATAAGATTCTACACACTACTGGCATACCCTTCAATCCTCAAGGTCAAGCAATAGTAGAAAGAAGAAACAGAGACATTAAGACACTCCTCCAAAAACAAAAGAAAGGAGGAGCCACGGGTAACCCTAGAGAACTTCTAAATTTAGTTCTCTATACCATTAATTTTTTAATCTTTGATAAAGATGCACTGGCTCCAGCAGACAGGTTTTATAACCCACCAGAAGAGCAGTGTCCAGTGCGAGCAGCTCCACTATCTTTAGATAATCGCCAGGTGATGTGGAGAGACCCAGAAAGTGGTGAATGGAAGGGACCAGATAGACTAACTGCTTGGGGGAGAGGATTTGCTTGCATCTCTACAGGTGGAGAAGGAATCAGATGGGTGCCTATGAGCCGCATTCGCCTTGTCCATCGCAGAAAGATGGAGCAGACCCTTGAAACAAAGGAGAAGACCCAAGAAATATTGGGTGGTTCTGTTGCTGATTGTGCTCATAAGAATTATTAGATTCCTGGCACATGAACTAATGGACAATGGAATCCTATTGGACTGTTTCTAGGACTTATGGACATGTGTAAATTTTCAGATTGATTCTTGTTATTTGTTACATTACTACTAGCCTGTGTTATATTGCTATGTGCTCATGTAAATTATGTATAATGCCTCCCATATTGATGGATTTATGTGTACCCCCTCAGAAACCCCCTATGTTTTAAAACAAAAGAAAGGGGGAGATGTTGGAATCCTTACTAACTGCTAAGTAATTAGAGTTGATCTAATCTTACAAGAAGTTGTTTTGGCCAGAACCTGAAACAAGGTACTAAGTAGAACTAATCAAGACAAGGCTTGTGTTCCCACCTTTACTCAAGGGAGTCCACACCTTAAAGCTCTTTGGGCCAGAGAGCACTATGGGAGAAAACCCATAATCCCATTCTCTCAGAAGGTTCACATATAAGGCGAGACAGCCATTCCAGAATACATTTTTTTTTCCTCTTGGCTGGCTGATCGCGCTAGACTCGAGAGAAACGACTCTGCTGCAGAGAACACTTTTGACGGACTTCAGTGGAGCTACGCCAGAAGCCCTCTCTCCGCGGCAAATTGGTGGCTGGGCCCCCCAGAAGGAGATAAGAGAGATCTTCCATCTCTGTTGGAGGCAGAAGAAGGCAGAGGCAGAGGCTGAAGGACAGAACCTTTGGATTTGGAGACATCCGAAGGGCTCTAAGTCTCTAAACCGGCTGTCCTCTGAGAACAAACTCCAACATTTGAACTCTTAACAATCTACTATTGCTACTGTATGATTTATTCTAAACTCATATCAGATAGTTGGTTTAATGCGGTAGATAGAGAATTTGACCTGAAGTAATAAAACCCTGAGTTCAAATATTGCCTTAGTCACTTTCTAACTATGTGAGCCTGGCCAAGTCACTTGATTTGTGTTTGCTTCAGTTTCCTCAACTACAAATAGAATAATAATAGTACTTACTTCTTAGTATTGTAATGAAGATTAAATGAGATATTTATAAAGTGCTTTGTAAACTATATAAATTCTAGTTATTATTATTGTTATTATTATCTAACTATAGTTACTTAAATACTCAAATTGATCTAGAATCTGAATCTGGATGTTCCCTACAATGACACAAATAGCTGTCATTCCTCATATGTTCATATACCCATGAGAATGCCACCAGAGATCCATCCAGTTTAGTAAGAGCCACCCGTAACATCTCCTGGCAATAGAAGGATATGTATACCATACATCCATCTATTATTACTAATCATTGTCAAATAACAAATATATCTTCTTATTTGTATATACATTTCCTAGTGAAATCTATCTCTGCAAAAGTCTTTATGTGTTATATGTTTCAGTTTGCTAATGCCCCAATTAGCCTCTATGTTCCATAAGATACTAATTTGTCTACAAAAAAATTACTTAATTTACTTACAAATTGGTAAAGACAAAATAGCCTTTAGAGTGTAATACTAACACTTATATTTATATATCACTTCATAGGTTATCTAAAAAGCCACAAAACAGACTCAGACATTATTTTCCCCCATTTTATCATTATCTATATTTTATAAGAGAAAAACTGAAGCTCAGGGACTTTGAATTTTTTAAAGTTCAGAACCTAATGAAGATGATAGCGTCATGCCTTTCTGTCACTAGAAAAATAGCTTTCTATTCCATTATTGACTTTATGCCACTGGAGGAAAAAAAGTTTTTATGGTACCTTTATTTCCAAATGTTCCTCCCTCTCCTTTCCTCTATCCATCTTTTAACAAAGACGTTTAAAAACTTTGAAAAGATAAATCAATCTCTGTCCCCCACAGTTATTTCAACGAGAGAACAGGGATTATAATAGGACCTACATCCCAAAGTTATTGCAAGGAGTAAATAAGATAATATTTATTAAATGGTTAGGGCAATAACTGACACATAGTAGGAGCTTAATAAATTCTTATTTTCTTCCTTTCCCTGAGAATACACAAAGAGTACTATCAGCTTATTCTCTGAAGGAAGGTATTACTAGGATTTTCTATTGGACCTAGAAATCTTCCATAATCACCAGCACCAATGAAACCCTGCCTTCTCTGAGAAGGAGCACATTCCTATAGTTTCTTAACTGCCCCCCCTCCAAAAACAAAACAAAACAAAACAAAAAACAAACTGCAGTTTAAAAGCAGGGTAGAGAAGAAATAATTCCTATTTTGAGTAATCAACAATCATTCCATAAATTGTATTGTTATGTGGCTCTAACTACCTTTTATATATTCTGAGATGCTCTTCTCAGTTTAACTCATTCATTATTCAAAGAGCATTTATTTTAGGCCTACTATGTTCTAGGCACTGTGTTAGTTGCTGATAACATAAAGACAAAAAAAAAACAAAACAAAAACTTCTCTATGCTTAAGGAGAATGCATTTTATAAGAGAAGACAATATAAAAATGTTAAGTCTGTACAAATTAAATGTGTAAAATACATATAAAATAAAGACAAAACGAGATAGGGAGAGAAAGAAGAAGGGAACTAGTATTACAAAAAAGCGTCAAAGTTTAGCTTGAATCCCAAAAAGTCATGCCTGAATATTTGCTTCAGTATTTCGGGTTTTTTTCCCTCCCATTTTACATCTCAATACAAAAAATCCTAATCTGCAATCTCGGTGAATAGATGATATGCCATGAAGACAATTCTATCTGTATTATCATTCTCAGTTAAAATTCATATTCCTTACCTGTACTCTGACTATGTTCCCCAATTGGGTCTGTTGTCTTAAACTGAGATTTACACTCAACACTTAAAACTACAATATTTTAATGACATATCTTGTATAGCTGCTGTCTAAAGCTCTACCAAATTTAACTATTTCACCTGCTGAGCTGAAAGAGCTGAATTCTCAAATCCCCAAATTCCATGCCTTCATTGTCTGTGACTCAGCAGAGATGGCTAGACAGATCTATTGGTGGGACAGTATGACTTTTTTCCTAAGTGAAAAGTGAATGAAGAAAGCTGTAAAAATTGGACTAGAGATTTATAACAAATATTAAAGAAAAATTCTCCTTTAATATTCATTAAGCTAAACATAAATTTATTATATGCATATTCTACTGATGTGTTTTCATTGTTTTTTTTGACATGGTTATAACTAGGACTAGATTATTGTAGTTGAAAATTAACAGGATGAAACTCGAATTCTGACACATGCTGGTTTGACGCAATCATGTTCTTACAATGAAGTATTATAATATTCTTTTAATATCTTTGATTTCAAATACTAAACATAAGAAAAGGAATATGATTTTCATATTTAAACAAAAGTATAAAGAGAAAATGAGCTATACCTTCACAGATTCTTTTAAATCCAAGCTCTTATTAGGATAAATCAGTAAGGAACCAACAAATTTTTCTATTAAATGCTAAGCTCAAGGAGCAAAAACTCATATCTCTAATAGTAAGAAATTGCAGCATTAAAATTTTTTTTTACATTAACTATTATACTATTAATAGCAAAAGTTTCAGTACCTTTTAAGGAATAACAGACCAAATATATTTTTTTCTATTATTGACAGCATCTAGAGAATTATTTGTAAAACATTAGATTGTAAACTTCAGTGGGACATAAAAAAATTGAAAATATTTAATATACAGGTTTTGGAGCTCCTGTTATTGCTGTTATTGTTTGTCCTTCATTCTTGAATAGGATCGCGATATCAGGGAGATGATGCCATGACATGCAAGTAAGAAAAAGCTATGTAGCTGGCACAGTGGCAAGACCAAAATGACTATGGACAGTCCTGGATGAAGTGGAAGATCTTGGCCTCTTCAAGCTAAAGTTTTTAACAAGTCTCAGTTTGATTGAGTCAATACCTATTCAGTGATTAGGCTAGGTGAGAAGTGAGGCAAAGAATGGCCTCTTTTACTTATTAAAAAAAAAAAAAATCAATCTGGGAGGTGAAGACACTTAGGATTTCTGGTCAAGCCAGAAACAAGTGCTATTTATATTCATTCTAAGTCAATTAGGACTTCTAACAGGGTCTACTGGCCAGTCAATGAGAGCCAGAGTGATTTGGGTTTAAGGTATACAATACTGGCTTCTTGCTCTTCCTTAAATATGACATTACACCTCCTAATTCTCCTTTTTCAATGGTTGTTCTCCATGCCTAAACGTTGTGCCCATTCACTATCTACTTTTGAATTCCATCAAGGCAGCTTAATTCCACATTCTGCAGATTTTTTTTCCCAGTGGCTCATTATTATTGCCTTCCCTTTTAAGATCATTTTTCTTCTACCCTATATGTATATAGTAGTTTGTATGATGTCTACCTTATTAGAATTTGAGCTCCTTGAAATTAGAGTTCATGTGTTTGTGTTTCTTTGTATCCTGTATATTTAGTATAGTAGTTAACACATTGTAAGTGCTTAACAAAAGATTGTTGCCTGATATGTCAGCTGGGGAGAAAGACTAAATGCTTTTAATAATAAGGCAAGTGTGACCTGTTAAACTGAGAAATCTGGTCTTGTACCATAAATATTAATGAGTACTCCATGTACTCCAGGCAGGTGGCAAAGGGACGGGGGTTTCCAGCTGAATATAAACTCATTGTACCCAGGGACTCTCTCATTTCTATATTTCTAACTACAGTACTTTGCAGTCCCAATTATATGAGAGGTACTTAATAAATAAATGCCTATTGATTGACTGAAACAGAATGTGTCTTCCCTAGATTTTGTGGTCATTTGGTATCATATTTTGGCAGTAAGTATTTAATTCCGTACTGTAATCAATTATAATTTTGTTTCTATCCCACCAGAAAGAAAAGTTCATCCAAAAAATTTGGTATCCATTAATTTAAAAAAAAAAAAAAAAAAAAAAAAGAGGAATGGGCGATTCCTCCTCTCTCCAATTTAAAAGGAATTTTCTAATTCAATGTCAAAAATTAATTATACATTAAACTTGCTTCCAGATGCACATGTTCTAATATTGCTTGCCCTTTTCTTAACACAGAAACCATATTTGAGAAAAAATTATCTATTAAGAAAGTGATGAAAATTTAGGGGAACATGATAATTAAACAAATTATTTGATTCTCCCCTGAAGATGTCCCCAGAACATGACATCATTAAAATGAAATATTTAAACTGCAAAATATATTTAGATGCTATGGGATTAGGAATTTGAGAATGGCCTATAGCTCTCTCAAAATAGATAAATGCATTCAAATAATTTTTTTTCTCTTTCTCCTTTACCACACTCCTCTTAAAAAAAAAAAAAAACTTTAAAAATTTTCTAAACACTAATTAAAATACTCCCAAAAGAATGACAAAAACTTGCCTAATTGATGATTATTTTAGCTTACGCAAACTATGTGCCATGTCCCTACATTATGTTCCCCAGGTCCTATCACTTCATGACAAGTCCCAGCCTGAGCACATTAACATTGGTATCACAAACAAAAAAGTGCAAAAGAAAAAAAAATCCTTTATGGGAAAAAATAATATTCTCTCATTTAACTATGTTGGTAATTTCAATCAAGACCAAATTTTCAACTAGAGCAAGTTTAAAATGTGGTTTGTCCCTTCTGCATTTTTCACAGAAAGCACATAATGAAAGAGGAATAGACTGTGTATGCTCAGGAGGAGTTTTTGTACTTTAAAAGATTACACATAGAAGAATATTGTTATAAACAGTTTCTCTAGTCTATAAGTTTCATTATTCCTCTGAGAAAACATACATTCCATATTCATTGTGATATGTGTAGGTTCATACTAAACAATAGGAATCATAGAAAGTCTCTTTTCTTGACACTAGAATTTTAATGAGACCCTACTCCAGCCTGCAGTGTTTTGACAAAGTTTATTGCCAAGTCATTAAAAGCATTGATGTGGGAGAATTACAAATTAATGATATCTGTTGTACTTTCTTCCCCATAAACATGTCATTATTGGTTTAAAATTTAAAATATGTTTAGTTCCATATAAGCCTGGGTTTCTAATCTAAGTAAGATCATCTGATCTTGTCAGGAAATACCTACTCTGCCTGAAGGGGTTTGGCTATCAAATAATTTAATGAGAGCATTTCTGCTTCCCAGAGTTTGTGGATTGTTCTATCCTAATATCTCTAAAAGCTGGTAAATTACTAAGACTCCATACTGTTTTCAAGTACTTTCAGGAGTCATTAGATTAGAAACATCCAGGTACAAAGAAATTCAGTGGCTTGTTCATATTCCTAAAGAGGAAGTCAATTTTCAGTCAGAATAGAGAAAAAAAAATTACAATTTAAAAAATTATTAAGCACCTAATAAGTACATAATACTTTGGCACAAGATCCTTAGGGAGATAAAAGGACTTTTAAATAAGACAATGTCCCATTCACATAGGATCCCATAATCTAGTGGGGAAATACATAGACAAATAATAATAAAGAATAACACAGGAATAAGTAATTTACCATTATTATAAATAGTGAAAGAGATCACTGAAGATCTTTAACTGAAAAAAAAAAAAAAAAAGCAGGTAGACTTTCCACAGACAGAGATTAGAAGATGACAAAGACTTGTGATTGTTTTAGTGATGGAAGCCTCCAAAAACATTTCTTTATAATTGATGGAACAGGATTCCTGCACCTGAAATGCACTGTTTCAAATATTCCCTTACTACTTAAATGTCTTCTAACCACTCAAATCATAGTTTACTGATTTGTCTCAGAACATATAGTATCTTTCCTTCTACTCATAGTCTCCCCACAACTAACCCCAACCCAAATCGATAAAACATCTTTTAGGGACTGTTTTGAGTATTTGCTGTGATTAAGATAATTATATAATAATAGGTACCTAATTTCTACTGAATGGAAATGTAATGTTTTCTCCTACAATGTCTCTCAAACATTCCTGTATTTAGACATATCTTACATGATTATAAACTATTAGACAATAAAAAATGTAGGTAACTCATTTGCAATGGGATGGTAGGGACACATGGAAAAGGCATTTTATAAATGTCAACTGAAGTCTCCTAATACCTAAATACTGTAATACAAGAAGTTTCATTTAGAGAAGAACTTGGAAGATTTTGTCTTTAGGCAACTTTGTAAACTGCTTTACTATATCCTAAAGCAATTGTTTTCAATAGCTTATAAAGCACTAATTCAATTTTAGTTGGCAAAAGCATTTTATCTTTATTTGTTCTGACTCTAAAACTGTTGCATCTCCTCAAGGCTTCAGGCTCCCAAAGTCTTGTCTTTATTTATGCAAATATTTGTATCAAAAGAAGAAATCTCAGTGGTATTTAACAACCTATTTAACATCTCCATGCAATGAAGTCTTCATACTAATAATTTAACTTAGGCTTAGGAATCTAGATGCTGGAGTTATTTATTAATAGCTATGTGCTATGTATAAAATAACATGAACAGTCTAAAATTCATAGTACTTCCTAATTCTGATCCTTTAAATCTTTCTGTCCTCTCGTTAATCAATTCATTCCCTTTATCCCTAAAAAAGTCAGAATAATAATAGTAATAACAATAAGTATGAGTAGACCACATGAAAATTCTTTTTATCCTTTGTGAATGACAATTCACAAACTTGCTCTCCAGTCTCCAGTTATCAAACTAGTACCAGGGGGCAGAAGCA